>NC_083338.1:152610527-152910527 GCF_019175385.1 Lycium barbarum | reverse complement strand
GAAGTTCTAACAGGTGAACTTGCACATTGAAAAGTTTTTCATTTTACACTTAAATGAATTTGTTTTATAGCACATAAACATTACACCTATAATATAATTTTCAAAAAATTAAGATTCTTATATATACATAAATGTTAATAGATAAGATCATAAATTTAAAAAACTTATATTCTTTCTTAATCTATCTGGTCAAGAAATTATTGGGAAAACCACAAAATAAAACCAGTACAATAATAATTAATATTATTTACTTAGCAAAATAAAAGTACTGAAATGTGATATTATTATGATAATATATATATATATTAAATATGACTTGAGTCGTGCTAGACACTGTCCTAAGAAACTATTTCAGCAATGTGAAATTATTTTCTAGAATTAAACAAATCCTTCTCTAATTTTAATTAAAGGATACAGGAATCAGCAAATTTTAAAATATTACCAGCAAATTTTAAAACAGGAAAAACAAAAGACCATAAAAGGACCACAAAATAATTAACAGAAAAACAAATGATAGAAAGAGGGGAATCGTGTAAATGGGAGAGGGAGCAGAAACTTTTGCTGTGATTCATTTGTTGAAGAGGGGAGTATAGCCTATTTATAGGCAGAGGAGTATAATCTGCCCATGACAAGTGTCCACTTGTCCACCAAATATTCTTCCATTGCCACCATCTTACATGTTTAAGACACTTGGCTAATTTGCCATGTGTCATAAACTATTTTAAAATACCGCAGATTCTTTAAAATATCACTACAGAAATTACGTAAATAAAAAATGAGAGGTATATAATGAAAAGCATGTTGGAAATCTGACGGAAAATACTTAATCACGAATACTATACGGAATTCTTGAAAGCTTGAGGCATGTCAATGGCGCTGTCCTTAAGGATATTTCACCCGGTATAGGTATATTCTTCAGGATTTAACAAGCTCTTCTAGTACAATACTAGAAGCCAGAATCTAACAAAAATTAACCAAAAGAAAAACTCAGCACTACAAAAGAAATCAGAAGAGGAAAATTTGGTTCTTTGTTTTTACTCTCATACGGAAAATACATAAAATATAGTATATATAGGGATAAGAAACCATCTCATGGGAATTGGATGAAAGGCCGCCAACGATCAGAAGAATAGGAAATAATGATAATTCAATGACCAAATTACCACTGTCAAAGAGTAACGGATTTTTTGGTTTTAAAAAGGAGTAATATTATTGGCAAATAAAAAGGTTTAATGCAAATTAAAGAGTTGTTACACATCAAATAAAGGTCTGCTACAACCGTACATGTTAGCCATCAAAGACCTCGTTAATATGGTCTTACAAGAATGAATTTAGCCAAGAATATGAACTCTTCTTTTTGAGAGGTTTAATTATTTTTTCAACAATCCCTCACATATCTCAAAAAGAATAATAAAGAATAAAATAATATAAGAAAATTTGTTAGGTTTTCACATATTAATACAATGCGTCGAATCTGGTGTCTCGTAGACTATGAACCTATCACGGCCCAAATCGGAGGGCCATGACGGACACCTGGGCCCTATCTGCCTTGCACTGCTAAACATGCTTTCATATCCTAACCATAATCAAGAGTGAATCTCGAGGGTCATCAGATGGAGATCTGCTAAATCATATGAGAAATATGCTGAAAATGGATGACCTGAAAAGACAAACTATAAAACTATGCTGGACAAAACTGTACAGGCCGACAAGGCCATCATGAAATACTATACAACAAACACATAGGTCTTTCTTAACCTTATAGGAGTTCCATGGCCTCTTCGGGCTTAGGTTAGTTTAATTACGACAGAAACGACACAAATTTACGAGGTGTAACAGAACCAGACATAGATAAGATAAGATTAAACTTACAGATCAATTGATGAATTTTAGAACTTCTATGAACCAAAAATTCTTTTATAAGCCCAGAGTCTTATTCTATCACATTTTCGTTATCGCGGTTTTGCTCTAAGAGGTCATGCGCGTGTCCTGTTATTTATGAGTGCTCAAGAAATCTGTCGCAATTTCATAGGAACGGCACCACTCCACACTCATATAGTTCCAACCATCAAGTGTACTCTGCAGAGCAATACACCGCCTATAAAGGATATCAATTGGATTAAGAGTTTAACTCAACCTCACTTTACCTTGCAGTATTGCACTATACTCACACACCATAGGAAGATATATAATTTGATAGTGCACTTTTGATCAACTAATGACTTGTTATTACCTATATGAACCCAATTAACAGGATCTCCATTCACATAGGTTGGGTTACCATCATTGTTGATCTTCTAAATTGAAAAAAGTCTTATTCCCCTCGATGTTTCTTATAGTCTGTGAATCGGTCAAATTCACCTCAGACATCACATAACTCATGGAAATAATTTCATCTCACAACAATGTTGTTTTATCACTTTATGTCTCAAATTAGGCATATGGTTTATTGTCATTGAAAAATTTATTTGTTCACTATAGCTAATGCTATTTGACAACCACAATATATAGACACGTTGGTTTCATCTCAACCTCAGTACTCACTAAAAAGTATCTTAGTCTCATTACCAGCCAATTCCAAAGCACAAACTCAGATTTCTTTATGGTTGGCTGAATTTCGTATTATACACCCCCACAAAGGGTAAACACATAATCACTAATAAATTTTGTCTCATCTGAACTAGAGATACATTAAAATCATAATTGTGATACCTCTCAAATATTAATTTTCAAAATAGAACTTTTCATTCTCAATGGCTTCTTTTGAGTCTCCTCAAATCTTTATTTCCAAAAGCATTTTGAATTACAAGAACACGTGAATTATTATTAATTTTTAAAAATTCTCTCAACATAACTCTTAGTAAAACATCATGACCCCACATTATCTGAAATTTAAGAATAATATTTTCATAACTCATAATACACGGTAATCCTCACATTTTCAAAAAATTTAAGATAAGAAAATAATATTTTGATAACTCGTAAGAAGTATTAGTAATTTCTTATATATAAGACATTTCATCTTATAAATAACAAGTTAATAATATAGCTTCACCCAAATAATTATGCAAAGTTACTCATACTATGTCATCATTAACAAACATTTCAAGAAAGTAATATTTTTATCAAGGGCATTGATAACTTAATTTGTGACACACATAATAAACATTCATTGTCAGGTATTAGCAGGTGGGACTTGGAAGTACTCTTGACATACAAACAAAACAAAATCATTTTTATGAACGAGTCTTAATGGTTCACATGAAGGGGAGCTTTGGCGTAATTGGTAAAATTGCTGCCATGTGACCAGGAGGTCACGGGTTCGAGCCGTGTAAACAGTCTCTTGCAGAAATGCAAAGTAAGGTTGCGTACAATAGACCCTTGTGGTCCGGCCCTTCCCCAGACCCCGCGCATAGCGGGAGCTTAGTGCACCGGGCTGCTCTAGTCTTAATGGTTCACATGCAAAATCCGAGAATAGGAAAGAGGGATCATAAATATAGAATTTCTAACCGAAGTACTGAAATCATAAATACGGAAAGTAATTTTTTTTCAAAGATATCCTCATGGTATCTGATGTCATATAAAATGCCATTTAGTGTCTCAATCATCAATCCATTAGACTCATGTATTAGCCTCATTTTCACACATCTAAAATACACCATGATCCACACACAGCGGAGCCACTCAACATCCAGCAGGGAGCTTGTGAAATAGGAGCAGCTTTCTTAGTACAAAAAATCACATTAACCAAAATAAACAAAGTGAAACTTCGTTTTGGCCTCAACAATGTCATTATCCTTTCATCCCTCAAAATTACTGCACTAACAATTAGAGAAAGATAGTTATCACTCTTCACAACCACTATTTAGTTTATTAATGTTTTTCCTTCATGAAAACTCCATAACCCTGCCCATTTCACCAAAAAATCGAATGTGTTAGCAAAGCTGATTCCAGCACACAATTATACTATTACTATAAGATTACAACAACAAGAGCAGAAGAAAACCATAATAAAGTGCACATACGTGGTACTCTTGATATTATGTCATACAAAAACATAAACGCCAATAGAAATGTTGTACCGTTCGTAATTGGTATTATCCATAAGAACAAAGTTAAAATATCCTTAAGATTGTTGGAAATCTTACGGAAAATACTTGATCCCGAACACTATACAGAATTCTTGAAAGCTTGAGGCATGCCAATGACACTGTCCTTAAGGATATTTCACCCGGTATAGATGTATCTCCCGAAATTCAACAAGTTCTTCTATTACAAAATTATGAGCCAAAATCTAACAAAGATTAACCAAAAGAAAAACCCAGCACTACAAAAGAAATGAGAAGAGGAAAATTTGTTTTTTATTTTTACTCTAATACGGAAAATACATAAGATATATAGTATATTTAGGGTTAAGAAACCATCTCATAGGAATTGGATGAAAGGCCAACAACGGTCAGAAGAATAGGAAATAATGACAATTCAATGACCAAATTACCGTTGTCAAAGAGTAACGGTTTTTTGGTTTTAAAAAGGAGTAATATTGGCTAATAAAAGGGTTTAATGCAAACTAAAGAGTTGTTACACATCAAATAAAGATCTGTTACAACACTACAGATTAGCCATCAAAGGCCTCATTAATATGGTCTTAAAAGAATGAATTTAGCCAAGAATATGAACTCTTCTTTTTGAGATATTTAATTGTTTTTTCAACAAAGCAGACTGCTTAAAGTTAAGAGAATTCGAGAAAGCATCTATATCTATATCTATATGATTATATATAATATAAAACTAGACATAGATAAGGTGATGTGACACCTCAATGACCTAGGATGCTATTTGTCTTTTTTCTCCCTTTTTTGACATTTTTCCTATTTCTCTATTTATGATCTATGTAAAAAAAAAATCACTCATTTAAGTCTCTTAAATTATGTTAAATGTTCTTAAGTTTTTTTCTTCCAAAGACAAATGAAATGTTACGTTCTCCCTTACTTAGCTCATCATAGAAAGTCAATAATGAAGAACATTATTGTGAGCATGTATCATTTCTTCCCCTTCTAACACAATTTAATTCATCCTAATTATCAACAAAATTAATGTGTATGATAATGAAGAACTTAAAAGGCATTAATAGATTTGGTGGAGACTACGAAGAGTTGTGACTTGTGAAGGCAAACGAAAAGTTACACTAGCATCATATTAGGAATACAAATAGGTTTATTGCTTAAATGTAACAGTGGAAGCAATGAAGAGGTTTGACTTTGTGAGGCAGTGAGGGCAATATTGAATAGTAGCAGTAAATGAAGAAAACAAATAGTAATTTTTCTTCCAAGACATTACCTCTCTTTGAGCTATTTAGCACTGAACATTCATTCAAGCACAAAATGTTAGATCAGATCACGATTATCATACCATTGAAAAAGTCAAATAAGAAAAAAACCCGAAGTAATTACGGACAGGCCAGTCAATGTATGATCCAATTCTCTTCTTCTCAAAATTGGAGTTCATACAAATGTTTGGGGTGCTTTGAACATTCACTTGGGTCCAACAAATTGAGAGGATGGTAATTACGGACAGGCCAGTCAATGTATGATCCTTCTTTGATCTTAGGTACTTTTTTTTTTTTTTGAAAGACATATATAGGAATTATTTGGTGTTTAATTATGGAGTTATATAGTATATTTACGTTCAAAATTTAATTTATATGTACAAAAAATAATTTTAGATATATATATGCGGTATCATTTTTTATATACATAATAAAATCTCCAGACAAAAGATATTCAATTAACTACTCTTCAATTTGTGTGGCTGCACCACTATCTATTACAATGTTGATGGAGAGCAAATTGGGTGATTTCATTAGGCCATGAAGATGAACGCTTTGGTAGGATGAATCGTTCGAGCAGACATGTGGATACTATTAGCCTGTTAACTAGTTGACTGATAATCTTAAAAGTTTTGTCAAAGCATTTACACAAGCCTTATTTGTTTATCAATAATATTATTTGGGTTTAACTTATGTATATGTAAGTATTGCTATTTTAGTTTTGCATTATTAGGTCAATTTTATTTGTTATAGTAAGTAATTTACCTCATTTCTAGAATGAAAAATCTCACTTTTAAATGAATAACAATTTTCAATAACAATTGCGAGCAGGTTTTAGGCCCGTTTATTTTTATTAAGACAAACTTGTCTGAACTTAAATACACGTTTGAAAATTAAAATATGAATACTAATAATTATATATTAAAATTCTGAATACTAATAATTAAAAATGTTTTTCTCAATATCTAAATATATAAAACTTATTTTTATCTAATAATTAATAAATAAATTTTTTAAATAAAATATTATTTAATATAATACTATATCGATAAACTATTTTTAAAAAACTTATATGGTAGTGAGTGGTATTAATGGTTAATAATGGTGGTTGTAGATGCTAATTGGAATGGTAGTCATGACTCAGAAGTAATAGTTGTTGGTGATGATGGCTAACAATGGTGATTGGTGATTGCAGTTGATGGTGGATAATTTTATGGACGATATTGATAACTAACAGTGGCGTACACAAGATCTTTCATAAGCAATGTCACCATGTAAAAGAGTAAACAACTGAATAAATCACTATAATGATATCATATTATAAAAAGACAATTCAAATCATATTATAAAACTCATTTCAAGTACATTATTACAATTCTTGTGAACGAAATTTCATCTTTTGAAAGGTATCTATAATAGCCTAATTAGAAACATTACTAAATACTTCTTTTTCTATATAATGAACCAAACAACTACTCAAAAGCTCATCATCCATGCGATTTCATAAGTTAGTCTTAATCAACTTCATCGCAGAAAAAGCTCTTTCAAATGTAGCAGTAGCAACTGGCAGAAGTAAAGCAAATTTCACTAGTCGGAACACTAGAGGATACGTTCCATGCTTCTTAATGATAATACTGCTCCATTGAAATTTAGGCTGATGTGATGTAATCTGCACAATTAGTTAGGGCTGTCAAAAAAATATGAAAAATCGACCGAACCTAAACATACCAAACCGATTTATAGTGTTTTTTTTAATAAAACCGTGGATTTTATTTAAGCTTATAACCATCCCAAACAATTAGGGTGGTCTTAATTTATACAAAAAACTGAAGAATTCCCCAATCGAATAGCCTTACATGTATGAAATATATTTTATATATTACAAATATGTTAAATTGAATATATAAAATATATTTTATAAGTTCTGTTTCAAATATAAAAAAGAATTTTGGGCCTTTAGTTGATTGAATTTAGTTTCAAAAGGATACCTCATATACATAGTCATACGGTCATAGATTTAGATGATTTAAGTAGGCATTTTTGGTTATAGTTAGCACTAGCAGAAGTTTACCTCCATCTTGGTCTCCTCTACTATGTTGCTTGATGTATATGTATCAAATTCAAGCTGTAGTTTTTGTGGCCTACAAGCTAATGTTTATTTTGGCTTAATTCAACATTGTTGTCTTTAGCAAGTTATTCTTCTCCCTGGTCAATCAGTGAGGATTCACGTCGCGATGATGCCATCGTCGTTGTCTTGCTACTTGATATAACACATTTCAGTTTAATTACTTTGTATAGTTTTTTTTAATAGCTTTTACATTAAATATTTCATAAGAAACAAATAGGTTTGTGGAGGTCTGTGTCGTTACATTTTGATGGTGGTGTATTCTTACGTGACACTTTAAAACCAAAAAAACCGAACCGTACCGATACCGAAGAAAAATCGAGATGATGTGACGGTCTCAAAAAGTCTAATTTTGGTTATACAAAATAAAATAACCGAAGAATTTGAATGGTATAATTTTTTAAAATAACCGACCGAACCGCCCTATTGACACTTCTACAATTAGTAACTGAGACGCTGATCGGGATAAGGAACGAGAAGAAATTATATTCTAATTGATGGAAGAACTTTTCAGGCTATGACTTATTAGTTTTTTTAGGGTTTTAACTTTTATGGTAAAAAAATTTCTAATGAATTATGCTCATGGTAACTGCCCTTTTATGCTTGATTTGGGATTTAAATTAACTTATTTTATCGCCTTTCTTTTCCGTCCAGTTGATTGGGATTTGAAAGATTTAAAATTAACAAAAAGATTTGAGTTTGAGTGGGTTTGAACTAAGGACCTCGCCTATGAATTTGAAGCGCCTAACCAACATACCAGTGCGCGAGTGTTGACACCCAATTTTGTCCCGCCTTTCCTCCAAAATACTTATTTACACTCTTAATATTTTTAGAAAATTCAAAAAAAAAAAAATATTTATTTTTATTATAATTATTAGCATTTATCAACACCGGCACTTCATTATTCTATTACAGTTATTATTATTATTATTATTATTATTATTATTATTATTATTATTATTATTATTATTATTATTATTATTGTTGTTGTTGTTGTTGTTATTATTATTATTTATTACTATTATTATAATTCACAATTTCTTACATTTCGGCATCGTACCAGCTTACGCACACGCATCGCATTTATCTTTGCATAATTAAATAATAGTATTTATTTTACTGTGGATTTTCAAAAAATATTATTGCACGGCTATTGTAACACCATATAATTTTATTACACGAGTCCTAATAATCACACATTTTCGTATTAAACAATATTTTGTCACCCTCGGTATATCGTTAATGGGTCTTTTATTCAAATTTAAAAGTCAAACTATTTCTTGCACTCAGTCCGTATTTTTTGATTTATTGGATTCCAGATGAAAGTCCAATCAACTCATAAATATTTTTTTACCAGTCCATATTTTTTACCCAAATTTTTTAGATCAGTCCATATTTAAATTTATTAGCCTATTCTTTTAATACCCAGTCTAAAATCGACCCAGTCCACAAATGAACCGGGTCCAGTTCATTTTATTCAAAAATAAGGAAGGGTTTCCCCTCATTTCCTCACCTCTCCGCCGCACCCACCCCCCCCCCCCCTTTTTCCCTTCTCCTTCTTCTTCTCTCCCTTTCCCTTTACCCCGAAAACCCCCATTTTTCACTGCCGCTCATCTTCTCCCTCCCCTTTCTCTCTCTTCGCTCCTTCTTCCCTTTTTTCCCTCTTCTCCGCTCCCTCCCACTCGTTCCTGTTCCCCACCACCGCCGCCTACACCCCGCTCCCACTTCCCTCTGTTCCCCACTTAATCTTGTCCCCACGCTCCTCTCTCTCTTCCTTTCGAACGAAAACCCTAGCTCAAATCCAAAATCAACGTTATAAATAATGGTTTCCAAATAAGTTATAAAAGAGAAAGGGAGAGGATTAGTGGTTTCAGCCGCAGAAATCCCCTAGAAATTAAAGCTGAAAATCCTTCAAAATATCCCTTTAAGAAATACTTTCAGCAGTCACGATTCTTTTCTTGATATCGATTAAAAGATTCTCAATCCTTTTGTTGTTTTCGTTTATTTCTGGAATTTATTCCGAATCCGATTGTATGCGAGTTCGATTCCTGGTGTTCGAGGGTAGGATCGGAAACTCAAAGCCTTAGTTCGCTGCACCCGAAGAAGGTGATTTCCTTTCCCTTTAAATTATGCGGTTTGGTGTTTAGATGGTGATTATGTGTTAGTTTAAGTTAAAGGCATGATTAGCCTAATCTATCAATTTTCTGTTAAGCTAGATAAATGATTGGTTTGTCTTGGCGTGGTTTAACTGGGTGATATTAGTCTTGAATCCTGTTTTCCAGTCCTGTGGTGGCTCAATTCTACGTCATGAATCAACTTTATGTGATATCACATATTAGTTTAGGTCTACTATTATTCTACATACTAGTTTAATAGAAATCCTGTCGTTGTATGCTCATTGAGATATCTGAGTAATTTAATATAAAATAGAATGTTATTGCAGTTTGATGTCTTTTTCGTATTAGCTGAGTATAAGCATGTTTACCTTTTGCATTTCTCAGTTGTGGGTCTCAGTTTGACTCGAGCCTTGTTTGTCACCTGCGTCATGGTAACTTAACTTAGAACAGGGTAGTTATTCTCCCTTATTTGGCTAAAATATGTTGTAAGGACAGCTAATAATCAAGAAATGAGTTTTTAACATATCAGACCAAGTCATAAACCTATATTCTAAAAACTCCTTCATGGTCTGAATATGTTTGATGCCATGTCATGATCTCTGTGTCTGTAAATATATCCATCTACAAATATTGAATATCTCTGTCGAATGTCACTGCTGTGTGTGAATCAATGTTGATATCAATTGGTCCAATCAAGCATGTTTATGTTTAATTCAATCTTTGTTTATTTAAAAACTGCTTTGAATGAAGTTTGGTAAGTTGAACTGAAACAATAACATGGTCAAAATATGGATGTTTTCCTGAATCTTGTTGTTTTAAGCCCAGTCTCTCGGTCCCCCATTTTCTGCCATCATCTTGTCCCTGCTTTTTAAAATTATCAGATTTGGTATGAAGTCCTTTTATGCGTTTGGCATGGTATGTCAATGCTTGAATGAATTCTCTCTTGACCTTCGAGTTTGGAAATCTTGGCTTAATATGAAATTCTCATAAATGGTGTTTCATTAAGTGTGTGAAGCTTTGAAACAAGAAAGGGGGGATTAGAAAACAGTGATTATCTAGTTTTTTTCAGGATCTACTGCCCTGTCCTGCCTGAATTTAGATTGAGTATTGGCTCAAAACTCAGTTTGCTGGGGATACTTATTAGGTCGATGTATTCATGGTTTGATTAATTGGTTTAGTCCATTAGAATAGCCTAGTGTTTGCAAACACTTACCTTGCCTGATTCAAACATGCTTAATTTATGAATATACATGTATACTGTGTATGCAAAAGAGCTCAAGTATCTGGCAGCAAGTTAGTCATTAGGAGTATGTGTGAGCTAACCATAGGTTAACTAAAGTGTTTAAATTCAGTCTGTTTCAGTTAACTGTAAGTAATAAACAACTTTGATTTCCGGAAATTTACTTCAACATGGGAAAATATGGTTTTACTGATAGTATGTGCGTCTGTTAGATGTCTCGGTGCAATTCGATATATGTATCAGTGTTGGATTATGCTTACTTGGACTGGTCTGTGTGTTCGCTAAGTTATTCTCACGTGTTATAGGACTTTGTAATCATCCTCTAAGCTAAATGGTGGATCATGTCTAACATGTGGGCTAGCCAAACTGTTATATAGTTGTGATTTGCCTTTATCTGCTTAATGAAATCAGTTCGGCTATGTGGAACCTGGTGGTTAGAGTCTTCCAAATCCTGTGTAGTTAAGTGTTGGTTTAGTATGAATTGCATTTGATTTGATGCTGTGTCGCATATGCACAATTGGTGAATATATGTATCTGCCAAACAATCATGTGTTTAGATTAATGTTGATTAAAAGAAAGTATCATACGATTAAGGAGGGATCTGTGAGGTATCTTCTTTCAACATGATTCATTTCCTATTCTCCTCTTACATGTTCATAAGGCTGCTTGTTAAACTGCTTCTGTAATGAGCTGGCCTCAATCCACTTCTAAAAATGCTATGTTTAGAAATATATTATTGAGAGTGAAATATGACTGCTGAGTCTGTTTTCCGGACTGTATTTAGCTAAGCCCCCCCTAAGGTAGTCAGTTTGTTAAACATTTGCCCATAAAGTAGTCCCTTGTACGTGACATTATCATTTTCAGTTTCGTTGACATTATCATTTTCAGTTTTGTTTGTTCAAATTTTGTGCGTTTGTTGCAAGTATATTTCAGTTGAAACCAGTATATGAATGCATATTGAAGTATGTTCGTGAAATACACTTGGATATACATAATATATATAATCAACGGAGTTGTTTTAAATTTATATTTTAACCTTATTGATCATATACTAATCTCTCTCTTTCTTTCATTTCTTTGCATGAACCTCGCATACGAGTCCGAGGGACTCATTCCTCTTCCGCATTCGACGTTGGGCTAAAAGCCCAACGTAATATTATCGAGTCTCTCTCATGTTCAACCTACCCGCAGCATATGAAGAAAGGAATTCTGGGCTAAAGCCCAATGGCAAAACAGTCCGCAGCAATTGGGCTTTAAAACGGACTGATCCATTTAATTCCCGTCCTTTTTTTTTTAATCTTATTTGACTTTATGTATTTGATTTATATTATTCGACTAACCCCTTTACTTTGTTTTGTTTTTCTTAACTTGGATGAACTCTAGTAAATTAGTGGGTTAGTTTAGCATGATGGGTAGTTGACTTAGAAAGAAACCAGTAATTAATACCATAAGTCTCATTCTCTTCTATATATGTTAAAACTATTTATAGTACTTATAACATTTATTTTTATTTGGAGTAATTAGCATGACTACATACTCTGAGCTAAAAGAGTCATAATTTATGCTTGCTATCTTAAAAAATTAAACGTCATTAATACGCTAATATAAACTCAAGTATATTCTATAAATCTTTCTTAAGCTTCATTCAATCATAAGTATTTTTTAGTCAAATAACGCTAAACAAAGTTAGTAGAAAGGGGAGGAAAACTCTATCACCTTTTGCATTTTATTTATAAAATAAGTCTAGATTTTCTACATAAGCGTAATTTTATTCCCATCCTAAATTGGCTAGGCTTTCTATTAAAAACTTCTATTTATATGCAAGTCATTGTATTTTGCAAGTCTCATTTTTAAAACAGCATTATTATTTAAAGCTTAGCAATATTTATAGTTTATTTTAAATAGCATTTAAAATCTCTTTTTGTGCAAATTATTTCACAAATCATATCTAATTTGCATTATCATGTTTTTCTTCAAAATCTTAAACGACCCTGTCTTATTTTAAAATAGCTTTTAAAGTTCTCTTTTTATACAAATTATTATATTTTCTGTAAATCTCATTTTAACATTATTTTCCTCCAAAACTTTAGCCATATTAAGCCATTTTATAAAATTTAAGCACTGTATTTGATTTAATTAATTAACCTAAGTTTGGTCGGATAACCGTAAGTTAACGGATTCTAAAGGATGCCTAACCCCTTCCCTTTAGGATAATATAGAGCCTTTACCTAGAATCATACTGGTTAAGCAGACTATTAATTGAGGTTTAGTTTTAACTTTGCCTTAGTTAACCTCTAGGTGTCCTAATTCACCGTTTAATTAATTAGGTGGCGACTCCTTAAAACATAAAAATAAATAGGAATCACCAATACGTCATACTCCTAATTTTGACTCCGGGTTAAAATGGGGTGCGACAGCGAGTTTGTTTGAAGTAGTGTCACTATATTCCTTTTAGCTTCTAATTTTGTTCTTTTTATTTTTTAAATATGTATACCTAGTAAAAAAATTCGACAAAGCAGTATCACGTGACACCCCTTGGATCAACGTAAATCCGCCTCTACTAACTAATAATGGCGATGACTAATTAAGGAGGTTGGCGATATATAATATTGTTGATTTATGGTGATAGTCCATAGTAACTAGTGGCTATCATGATCAGGATGGTAGATGACGGTAGTTGATAATGGCGGACAACGATAATGGCGATGAGTAGCGGTAAAAATGAATGAAGTAGTGACTCAATGCTATTTTCGTAAAAATCTTTGAGTGGATCGCATCATAATGATATTTAGATTTTGTTATACAAATTTATTAAAACTCATAAAGTGATTATACAATTAAAAAACATAATTGAAGTTAAAACTTAAAAATAAATATGCTTAATAATTAAAATTAAGACTTTGATTAAGTGAAAATAAATTGATCTTGCAATGTCCGTTCTTGTCCTTTTCCTTGGGTACAGGTGTGAGTGAGTATAAAATCAAATTATGTCATATATTCCTTTTTTATTCATAAAAAATGGAAACTCAAGACAAAATAGGAAGACGTGACCGACATAAATGGTTGCTCCACTAGGAATTCGATATTTACACGTCTCAAAGGAAACGACGGATTAGCCGGAGAAAAAACAGTAAACTAGTGTTGTGTGAGTGAATGGTCCCAATGCTGAGCTTTTTCTAGTAAAGAAGTGAGAAAAGAAAAGCAAAAGCAAAAGCACCCAAGTGCCTTGATTAGAAAATAGTAGTTGGAGAGCAATAATAATGGAGAAGTGCAGGGTGTGTGTAACTGGGGCAGGTGGATACGTGGCTTCATCGCTAGTGAAGCTTCTCCTTTCTAAGGACTACATCGTTCATGGCACCGTTAGAGACCCTTGTAAGTTTTTCTCTGTTTTCCTGTGTTGTGAGAAACAAAAGGTAGCATACACCAAATAGGAACATCTTTGTTCTATGTTGGTAACTGAAGAGGCCTTTTGTAAATTAATTTGCAGCTAATGACAAGTATGCTCATCTGAAAAACCTTGACAAAGCTGCTGAAAACCTCCAACTCTTCAAGGCAGACTTGCTAGATCCCAATTCGCTTGCTGCAGCCATCAAAGGATGCAATGGAGTATTTCATGTTGCTAGTCCAGTTCCTTCAGGCTCTGTACCAAATCCCGAGGTATGAATAAATTATTTCTTGTGACCAAATTGGGAAAACTAGCTTCTCTAAAGCAGAGCAGAGTAAACTAATAAACCAACAGGCCAATGCGTTCAAGGGTGTGGCCGTTTGAAGTGTGTGCAAACCTTGGACCAGGGTTCAAATCTTATTACATACAAAAAATACTCGGCCATATGGTTTAACCTTGGTATTGGTGCTAGTGGGAGGTAATAGGTACTCGGTGGTGGAATAGTCGAGGGCTTGGCCATGATGCCATGGTAAAAAACAAAACAATAGGTCAATATCCAGTTTCTGTATATGTCCATGGATTTAGAGATTATCAGCTTATTCACTTTGTGATATGAATGGTATCCTGTCCTGTGGTTTCCATTTGTACATCTCCAAACATCAGTGGGATCTTCCTCAGTAGTTTAGCATATTGGGATCTTAATTACAAGTTATTAATTGTTGAAAGCACGTAGAGGTGTCTTTCTACAAAATTAAGAACAAGATAGTGAATTTATATTGGGATTTTATGCGATATACTGTTCAAAAGGATGTTTTCACGGTGATTAATATTCTTACAATAAGAGACACTTCCATGGATCTCCACTATTTGGGGACCTAAGACATTGGAAAATCGGGCATTTCTAGATTGCTTTCGGAATTATTATTCCCAATGTGCTCTAGTTCTGCACCAAAAAGAAAGTAAAATTCTTCTTATGTTCAATGGCTTGATTGCAGGTAGAACTTGTTGAGCCCGCAGTAAAAGGCACACTTAATGTTCTGAAGGCATGCTCTGAAGCAAACATCAAGCGAGTTGTGTTTGTATCTTCTGTTGCTGCTGCTGCCTTGAACCCCAACTGGCCGAAGGGTAAAGTGAAGGACGAGACTTGTTGGTCGGACAGTGAATACTGCAAAGCAACTAATGTAACTTCTTTTACTGATACAAGTTTGCAAATTTGACTTCTGTGGGAATTTAAAGATTATTATTTAATAATCAACATGTTTCTAACATACGATACATAGTGTTGGTAAAGTAATATATGATCTGTATCTTGAGTACTTATTTTACTCAAGTAGTGTCCTGTCGGAATGGCTTATTTTATGGTAAGATAAATTTGGATTTGAATCTTGAATGCTTGTTTTGTTAGAGCAATTTCCTATCTGATTTTGTGGTTCCACATGCATGCAGAATTGGTACTGTTTTTCTAAAACGATGGCTGAGAAAGAAGCTTGGTCATATGCAAAGCAAAGTGGACTTGATATGGTAACTGTGCTCCCAACACTTGTTATTGGGCCAATGTTGCAGAAAACAACAAATGCAAGTAGTTTGGTTCTCATTAAGCTGCTGAAAGGTACCAAGAAGCCATCAATATACTTCACTGTTTTAGTGTTTCTGTATTATTTCTTCTACTTCTACATCTATGCTTGCATATATGAATTTTGGTTATCCAAAATACTTGGCGGTTGACAATAAGCAAGATATCATTGTAAGCAAAAAAAGTGCTGTCTAGTTATCTTTGAGGTTATTATCTAAGCTACAACAACAAAAACATACCCAGTGTAATCTCACAAGTGGCGTTTGGGGAGGGTAGGGAGTACGCTGACCTTACCCCTACCTTTGTGGGGCAGAGAGGCTGTTTCCGAAAGACCCTCGGTATTTTTGGGACAGTGAGTTTAGGTGTATTGTAGTTTTCATGTTTGATATGTTCGTTGGTGGTAGTTTGGACTTTTTGTCCATAACATTTGGGTAAATTTATGATTTCAAATTAAGCACACTAGTTAATGAGTTCCTCCTTGTATACATTCATTTTATAGCCCTGAATGCTTTGGACAACTGCCGGAAGCCCCTCTAGCTTATTACTTTGTACAATTATAGGATATGACAGAGAAACAGGGTCACTTCCCCATTTCCCCTTCATGTAAATTGCTGAAGTTGACTTCTTTTATTATCTGTAAAATTCAAAATAATAAAATAAAAGAGAAAGAAGTAAAGTTATGTGCTTTATAGGTCATTTGATAAAGTTTAGTAGGCCAGTTTGTGATAGTTTTGGTTACAAGCGTTGTTGCTCTTTTGTTATCCTTCTACTCTAGTGTTTTCAAGCATTGCTTTTGCTATGACCTCTCGAGTGTATTGCCTGTTTAGATAAAAGACCTCCTAGCTACTATGCACCGACAACTACTAAGCATTGTGTTTAATGGTAGTAAATATTAATTTTTATGTAAGGGAACGAGTTGACCTATTAATCATGGATATCATAAATAACTGGTTCAGAGTCTAGGCATATAAGAACATTTGCTGAAATAAGCAAAGTTTCACCGAAAGGGATAGACCCCACTCCCAACCTCTTCATACCCATTTTTTCTATTTCAGTGCGAACAGGGTCTTTCTCCTTCTCCATTCTCGAGATTTATTACCTAAAAGGAGCACAAGCACTTAAATATTATAGCTGCTTATTATTGTATCAACTGAGTTGCGTTGCATCTTCTTATGCTAATGGCTTCATGTGTTGTTTATGTGATTTCATTTATATGGATCCTGGTCGTGGTTCTTTCATTGTTTCGTTTGAAGTGACTGACATCCCTTCCTTCACTCTTTGTGTTGTTCATACAGAAGGATATGAAGAGCTGGAAAACAAGAGACGGTTTCTAATAGACGTACGTGATTTAGCTGAAGCTTTGCTGCTATTATATGAGAGACCTGAAGCTGAAGGTAGATACATGTGCACGGCTCATACAGTGAAATCAGAGGATTTAGTTGCCATGCTGAAGAAACACTACCCCAACTACAACTATCCTAAACGGTGAATTTCTCTCCATTCCACCTTATGCTTCTTTAATGGGAACTAGTGTCCTATTTCCCGTGTCTGGTTTAAGAGTTGCAAAAAGAAGCAGCTTAACATGATAGGGACTTCTCTTACGGTATTTTATTTCCTATTCCAGTGTGTCTGGTTAAGATATTACTAAAGAACTGTGTCATCTATTTGATCAAGCCTATTGATAAGTATCTTGATTTTTCTTCTCGTAATAGCCTTGCCCATTAGTGATACTGTGATATTGTCCACTTTGGGCCTAGGACCCCACGGCTTTAAAACACGTTACCCAGGACGTATAAGGAAACACCCCCTAGATCCTAGTGACGCTCGAATTGGACAATATCACTAGTGGGCTGGGCTCTTGCACTTGTGCACAGAAGTTCCTCGTTTATCTAAATCTGTTGTCCTAAATGTAGTTTTTATTTTACAGTTTTACCGATGTGACGGATGAAGGAAGTTATAGTTCGGAGAAGCTCCAGAAGTTGGGTTGGCAATATAGGCCACTGGAGGAAACTCTAATTGATGCAGTTGAAAGTTACAAACAAGGTGGCTTTCTGGATTGAATAAGAGGAGACATCTCAAGTCCACCTTTTTGCTTATTGTAATACTTTGTGGTAAATAATTGCTTTGCATGTCTTTCAAGTATCTATAATAGACAGTCTGGATTGAGGAGGTTGTACTATACCCCTTTTGAGTTCTATTTCGTTGTTTCTTTTTGTTGTTTTATTTGCTCTCAGTTGGGGTACAGATTGCTCTCAATTTGGTCAAGTTCAACCTTGTATTTCTATTCCTAGAGCTTATGAGATTTGAGAACTAGAAAAGCTTATAGCCGATCCCTAGATAGCAGCAGGCGTTTTAGTGAAGCTGCTTGGCGAATTTGTCTATCGTTACTTAAAAGTGATGAGCTTTTGGACATTTCGATATGAAGAGAGCATTTGAGCGGAGAATTGGTGTGCTGAAGTTCACAAGCTAATTGCCAAGAAAATGAAAATCAAGACAAATTCAAGAACCTTCCCTAGAATGCGTACGATGTGTACACGCATATTTTTGTGTGTGATTGAGAACAATGAAATTCTGAAGTAGTAAACAATACTCCGCTATTGAACTGTTCATTAGGTGAAGTTATATATTGAAATTGGAAAATTCAAGTTGTAAATTGCTACAGATGGCATACTCTATGAGAAGGGGGCAGGTGGGATGAAAATCACAAAAATTGGGGCTAATGAAGAAAAAACAAAGTGACAAATGGGGAATGCTAGAAGCTGATGAACACAGAGTAGGACCATGAAACAACCATTAGAATGTGAAGCGATAAAAACTTTCAAATTCTTAATTAAATATTTTGAATTTAAGCATGAAAATAAAATCTCCTCTGATAAGTATCATGGCGGAGTTACCGTTCCACTTACGGCTTTAGCTCATATTCCTTTTATTTTTGTATTAAAATTTACTTAATTGTATAAATAATGTATTCATAACTAAATAAACAACATTTTGTAAAATTTGGAATTGATAAATTCAAAATTTTAACTCCTATCTTTATTCTTTATTGAAGAGGTTAGAAGGTGATTTTTCATGCATTATTTAAAGTTAATCAGACGAGTAAAAAATACCATTAAAGAAGCTGGCCCAGCTGCCCAAAAACTGACCTGCTACTGTCATTGCTAAGGAAAGAGTATAAAGCCGTTAACAAGAAATTTGTTTTTGACAGTGCAATTAAAAACGATGATGATTGAGTCACTACTTGCTTCTTCTCTTTCTGCTTCTACGTACCTCTTTCTACTATGCTCCTCTGTTTTTCTCTCTCTCCATCATTTCTCACCAATTCCAATCCCAATTCTTCAAAATCCTTTCTTTTACTGTTCCACTCCTTAGGATCCGCCATGAATGTTTATTAGCCTCTTAACTTTTTCGCTCTCTTTTTTTATTTACCTGTCGTGCTCCTCTTTGTATAATCATGACCCCCCAGTTTCTTCACCTTTTTACCCCACCCACCCCCTCCTCCCCTGTTTCTTCTTACTCTACTCTTTTGTACAGCTGATCCAACCCCCCCCCCCCCCCCTCCCCCAAAAAAAACCCCACCTTGACCCCCCTTCTACCTTTTGACCTACGCCTCTTTTTTTCCATCCTCAGTTCTAGGGTTTCCTTTTTTCTTCTTGATCCTTTCTCTTCTCTTCCGCCAGCTCTCTCCTCAAACACCCTTTTCTTGTTTTGTATATACCTATAGTTTTTCACCATCTTTTCTGCCTTTTTTTAGGGGTTTTGCTGGGGTTTTCTGTTTATAAAAAGGTGGGGTTTTTAATGGATCAACTTTAGTATAACGTGAATAGCTTCTTTTTGTGGTCTTAAGTAATATTCCCTTAGTTCTCCTGTATCTTCTTTTCTTCATGGCGTATCAACAGCAGCCACCAGTTCAGGGTTCAGGTTCAACTAGTAGTGGGGTTCCATTCTTTAATTCTCCTTTTGGGGACACCACTTTCACTAAGGTCTTTGTTGGTGGCCTTGCTTGGGAAACTCAAAGTGAAACCCTCAGAAGATACTTTGAACAGTTTGGTGAAATCCTCGAAGCTGTTGTCATCACTGATAAAAATACTGGCCGATCCAAAGGCTATGGCTTTGTGAGTCTCCTTTTGTTTGGTTTACTCAATTTGAAAACAGTACAGCTTTTTTACTGGATTTCTCTTCTTTTTTATGGAGCAAAAATTGCTTCTTTTTTGAAATTCCATCTTTGTCAATAAGTAATTACTTCCCCCCCTTTTTTTTTACAGCGAGGTGATATATTGTCTGTCACTTGCTAAATCATTTAAATTGCCTATCTTTTCCTTAATTACTAAGCCTGCAGCTAAGAATTTGGATAACTGAATGACATAATGTCCGCATGGTATTTCTATGGAGGGTATAGGTGACTTTTCGGGACCCTGAATCCACGAGGAGGGCTTGTGCTGATCCTGCTCCAGTTATCGATGGGAGGCGGGCAAATTGTAATTTGGCTTCGTTAGGACGACCTCGGCCTACTGTGGCATTTGGTATTGTAGCTTATTTTGGTTGAATGCTCTATTCTATTTCTATGTAATAATATTGGACCATGGGGTTGCGCATACCTTGACAGCCTGATGAGCTCTATGTTATATAAAGTGTTAGCTTGTAGATTGTTTTTCTATTTGTGCACATTTGCGCATGCACTCCCAGCTAATAAAAGACAATGTATGATCCATCTTAAGCTATCATATGGTGGAGATATTGTTGAGATGGTGAAATGGAAAACTGAGGGAGAAAGGTGAGGTAAGTGCATTTAAATTGTTGCAAGTAAAAAGAATTTGAGAAGATAAGCCTTAGGATTGATACACTCTGGTGAAATGATGATGGTAGGAGGAGTAATAAGATACTAAGATCTGGAAAATAGAGTTGAAGTTCTGTATTGTGATACTCTAATTAAACTGAAGTAGACAACGCATTAGACATTCCTGCTTTTTGGGGTTTCGTAGAATTAAGTCTCACAAAGATTGTAGTACATGGTTTAAAATGAGAAATAAAGGGATGTGAATAGGTCAGCTTGATCAGACGACTGAAGATCATGAAGTGCATGTGATCAATAACCGTGCTTTAGAATACTCTTCAGTCTTTTCTCCTCTTCTAACAAGAAATCATCCCTCATCACGAAGTGACACAATGATCTTGGCCCTTCAACAACTTCCTTGTTTGCTGAAATGAAATGGTTTACATAATGGGTACAGTATGTTTTGACAAATTCTTTAACCTTTTGGCCCTATACCTATCTACCTTCTTGGTGGATGGCGGGGATTTTTGCTCTTTGACTTCTCCAAAATTGATTGTGTAGAACAGAATAGATTGCTAGCACGCTTAATCAATCACTTGTGTGACTTTTTTGCATAATCAATGTGGAGAGCTATTTCCTTGGCTTCTCTCTAACACATTGATAATCTTTGAAATTAAGGAAGCTGCAAAGTTCCTTTACAGGCTTTTTATATGAAAAATTGTAACGCTGCCTGAGAATTGTTGTAAAAACATCTATAAGGATCACCTGTTTTTGGAAGGATCCTGCGAATGACAATTCATGGCTGGTTATGTGTTTGACAGAGATCTAAGATGACAACACCTAACCATTTGATATGTCAGGGCACATCCTACCTGGAAAAAGGGAAAGAACCAAAAAGAAATAGGATGCTCATTCTTTGAAGTGCATTAGCTTACTTCCACTTTATTTGGTACAGGACGTCTGAGGTCATCAACTCCATTTCCAGCAGGTCTACCAGCTGCTCGAGGTGGTTACGGCGGAAGCTTTGGCTACCAGCAACCGGTTTCTTATGGATACCAACAAGGCTTGATGTATTCTCCCTATGGGTAAGTTGTGTCACACGCATGCTTACTCTCCACAATCCACATATAAATTCGGAAGAAAAGTGACTTTTTATAGACTGTGCAAACACTGATTCATTTATGGTTTATAGTAGAATCATAGAGGAAAACATGCAGATAATTGGCATAAGGAGAAAGGAAGGTTCAGTTAATTAATGTAGCAGCATACTGTTCCTGAATTTTAACGTATCGATTCTTGAAATGTCATTGCATTCAGGATTATAAGTTTGTGGGGGAAAAGGGCCAAGCTTGATTTCGTTCATTCTTGAATTTCATGAGTTTCATATTTTGCATGCAGAACAAGTAATTTCTCTCTTTTTACTGAGAAAGAGCAAAAAGTTTCATCCTATTCACTGAGAGAGAACCATGTTACTTAATTTGCTTATTTTAAATCAAAAGAATAATTAACTCAATTGATAGACCTTAGGCCTTCATGTTAATATGTCATATGTTAGTACATTTATCACATGGAGTATTTGTGTGTATTACATTTAAAATCACAACTTTTAGAAGGAACTGTAAGCTCTATTTTACTAATGCAGGTATGCGACATATGGTGCGGATTACGTTTACCCTCAGGTTAGTAGCAGTGTAGCACTGCATAAATCGAGACATTACAGTTCATCCCTTATTTTTGCTGCTGTAAAAAGGTTCAAGTGCCCTTTTGTCTTGACTATGAGACTCAATTTTGATGCATACTGTAATTTTATCCCATAGGGTGTTTACAATCCTTATGGAGGACAACAATACCTTCCTATATATGGTGTACCTGGAACTGTTAACGCAACAATGTATCCTTACGGCCAGCTAAGTCAGGCTGTTCCTGGAAGTCACAGTTATACAACATTGCAGGGTTATGCAGTGCCAGGTCATCAGATTCTTCAGTTTGGTGGGCCCAGTGTCAATGCAATGACAGCTTCATCCATTCCAACTATTCAAGCACCATACCAAGCAGGCACATCTCTTTTATTTGCTTCTTATGTATGCATGCATGGTAGCCTTGCATATCATATTATCATAAAGCAACTGTTTCTGATTTTTAGGTGTTGGAGCACCTGTTACACCACAGCCACAGTTTATACTACCTACTCATTCTCCTCAATTTATGCAAGGTAGCGGTTCTGACCAAAATGCAGGGTGAGATTTTATCAAGGTAAGTGGTAATTCAGACCCAACAGATGAAATAGCTGTGACGTATTTCCTTCTGCCAGTTGCAACCACAATTTTCCTGTTGATGTTTGTGTTCTACTTTTGACCTTTAGGTACTAGATTGCAGCAGGACTAACAGCAGCAGTATTGCTACTTGAGAGGCGGGCTTTTAATCTAGCCTTGCAAATTGTTCACTTTGCATTCTAGAGGTACTAGATTTGGCTTTGTTTAACCTGTTTTTATCTTTTGAGTTCGTCCATGATCCAACACCCCCTCCTGCCTCTTTGTCCTTTTTTTTTTTTTTTTTTGTTTTGTACGTGTGTCGGGTGTTTTTTTTTTTTTGGGGGGGGGGGGGGGGGGGGGAGGGGAGTTCAATTGCATTTATGAGGTAATATGAGGACCAATACAGAAAGCAGGTCAATTATAATGAGACAGAAGAGGATACTGTGTTTTCCCCAGAAAGCAGGTATCTCCCCTATGCAAATGACCATATGTTGAAATAATTATATGGCTTCACTTATCCAAAAAGAGAAAAGAAAGCATCTCTTTAAAAAAAACAAAAAAAAAAAAAAAGGGAAGAGAGAGAATTGAAAGCATAATTGTAGGGCTGCTTTCTTGGTGAACCTTCTTTGCCTGATTAAGAATGCTGGGTTTGGGCTAACATGTTCCCTGTTGTGTCATGTGTGTACAAGAACTCCCAAAGATGTTGGTTTTCAATTTTCATTAAATGCTTGATGATGACGTTTCTCGGAAAATGTTTTTTGCAACCTACTGTGCGTGGCAGGTATAATTACACATCGATGGAATATTTATTAGCTCTTTCTCGTTGTTGTCTTGATCTTGCTACACATATTATTGGATTATTGAAGTGGTTAATACTTAATAGTAGGGACTCTCATATCTTCTTATCATTTATTGATTTTAACAATCTTTATGGCGTTCGAGGATGTAGTCTCTATCATGAGAGTTCAATATTGTTCTTTCCTTTTTCGTTTGGTGCACAGCTTAAACTTGCATTATGTATTTGCATGTCATTAAAGGTCCTTTGTTGTGGTAAGCAGTCTTGTTTCAGTGCCATTTGCATGTCATCAATATGAATTGTGTCGGAAATTAATCTACTAATAAGATATGCAGCCACTTAATAAAAGAAAAAAAAAAAACTAAAAGAAAGCTGTGTGTATGTAGATTCTGGAAGATATTTGGTCTGTAGCAAGGTGTTATATTTCTCCTAGAGCATGTATAAAGCTAGTAGCTTGTTCAACTGTCTGTAGTCTTAACATTATTTGCCTTCATGCAGGTTATAAAAAAGGTCATACTCACCATGAGAGCTCAATGTCTGAGTCGCTCCTGATGATTGAGTGAGGAAACATGGAAGTTGCGGATTGCAACTCCTTCAACATCATCATGTATCTAGGCCCTTGCATTCTGCTGGTGTCGGGATAACTGGCAGACAGTAGGTGTCATGCATTGGAGGGATACTGGAATAGGTTTCTGGCTCCCTCCCCGTAGCAATAAACTCTATAAAAAATTCATATCAGAATCAACCTATGATTCTTTTATAGTCCCAGAATATGCTTTTGGGTGTGTAGATAGTCACTGTCTTGCGTGCTGCGTTTAAAAGTATTCTCAAGTCTTGTGCATAAAAGACTCAATCTTTAGTCTTAAATTTCACATTCATTTTGTAATTTGGATGTTCTATTTATGATTCTTGAAGCAAGAAGCTTCAGGTCCATAAGTTATTATCACCGAGGTTGGTGACATGACCATAATTTGGAACATTTTTGGTGCAAAGCAATCTTGCATCCTTGATTTGTCTTCATCCTGTTTGGTACAAGAAGAAGAAGAAGAAACTCGGGGCAGACTTCGCAACTGAATACAGGACTGCAATTAATCCTCTGAAGTTTATATTTCTCTTTTCCCACTTCTGTCAAATATTATATGGATTAACATTTGAAGAGAAAAAGCTGATTGAATTTCGTTTTATGTTTTAGAAGTTGATCGTTGTTACTCAATCTATGTAAAGTACATTTGTTCGTAAATAACGAATGAATCGTGTAAAATCAAAGTTTGGGTCATTGTCCAAGAAAGAAGAAACACACGGGGGGTTGTTTTCCATCCATGCCAATGTGTCAAATACGAGTCCTTTTGTTTCATATTTGACGTTTTAAACAGTAGTGTTTGCTGCTTTTTTTCATCTAAAATCTAGTGTTATTCTTTCATGATTTAAGTGTTAATTAAATGTAATAGTTTTAAGAGAAATAAAGGATAATGTAGTGATTAGATTATATTCATTGTTTTGCTTAAGGAGTGCAAATAAATACAGATCCTTGTAGTTAAAAGTACCAATTTCGCACGAATGTTTACATGGTTTAAGATATGTTTAAAAGTCCCCCAATTATTATTTAACTTTAATTTTGATCCTTGTGGTATATGACTTAGTACAATTAATTAAAATGTGTCCTTTTGATCCCTTTATGAAGAAAATATGTTATATTTAGATATTTAAATTATTTAACCATCAAACACGAAGTAATAGTACAAATTTAACCTAACACATATTAGGTGGTGAAATAATTTATAGTTATGATAAATTTGTAAATATTTGCAAGCGATTACAAGTGCACATTTTAGTTAATGGAAAGTTAAAAGTACTCAATTATATATAACAAAAGACTAACGAGAAAAGGACCGAAATAGTACACTATATTTGGGTTTGGATCTAAAACCATACATGTTTTTTTACACATTTTTTTGCGCGGATTGCCCTTCGTTTGGGGTGGTCTTTAAATTTTGCCCCTCAAATCTGTGGTCTTTAAATTTTGCCCTTCATATTTGTGGTCTTTAAATTTTGCCCTTTGCTTGGAAAGATGGGCGAATACATGAAGTTCTGGGTTCGAACCCCCGCTCAGGCATAAAATAAAAAAATAATTTCGCAAGGCAGGACTGGGGGAGTGTATGCCGGATCCAGCATACAATCTTTAAGAAAAAGTTAAAGTTATGCCGGATCCGGCATAACTAAAAGTCTGTCCCTCAAGGCAAAGTCTGCCCCCTCCGGCAGACTTTTAGTTAAACATAACTAAAAGTCTGCCGGAGGGGGCATACAAAATTTAAACTTTGCCTTATAAGGCAAACTTTTAGTTATGCCTTAAGGAAAACTTACGCCTTATGGGGCATACTTTTAGTTATGTTTTATGGACACACTTTTAGTTAAGACATTACTAAAGGTTTACTTTGAAAAGTTAAAAAAAAATACATATATATGCTTCAAGGCAAAGTTTGCCCATAAGGCATAAGTATGCCCCCATCGGCATAAGTTTGATAATTCCTTAATAAGTTTATGCCGATGGGGGCATACTTTTAATAGGCAAACTTTTATGCCGGATCCGGCATAAACTTGTGAAGGAATTATCAAAGTTATGCCGAAACCGACATACTTATGCCAAGTATGCCCATAAGGCATAAGTATGCCGGGTCCGGCATAACTTTGCTAATTCCTTCACAAGTGTATGCCGATGGGGGCATAGCGAAATTTAAACTCTGCCTTGCGATTTTTTTTTAAAATTTTGACTGTGTGGGGGTTCGAACCTGAAACCCATGGGATTTAGCGAAGGGCAAAATTTAAAGATTTCAAATATGGGGGGCAAAATTTAAAGACCACCCCAAAAGAAGGGCAATTCTGCGAATTGCCCTTTTTTACATGGAGCATTAATAGTCCATTATATTTACATAAGTGATGCACTTTTAGTTAACTATCAAATATTATGTTAAAAATTTAACCAAAAAGGGCAATAATGCCCTTGAACTATTAGAAAAGGTCTAAAAATACCCTTTATCCATCTAGTTTGCTAATAATACCCCCAGTTTAACTTTTTGGCTCATTTATGCTCTTTGACAGTCAACACTAAATTTAAAAAAAATATTTAAATTATACATGACATTTTATTACTAGTCCGATTTTCTAAATCTGAAAAAATTGAATTTTTATAAAATCTAGAACAACTATATATATATATATATATATATGTGTGTGTGTGTGTGGGGGGGGGGGGGGGGGGTAAGCCCACATTTAAAAATAATAATTCAGGATTGAATTTTTATTAACAAATGTGGAATTTTGTTAAATTTGAAAACTGTATTTTTTTTAAAGGGTGGAAAACCTTTTTTTTTTTAAATATGGAAAACTAAAATTTTTAAATCTGAAAAAACTGAATTTTAAAGTAAAATATGCAAAACTAATACTTCATAATTTTCTTCTAGATTTTAAAAAGAATAGTTTTCTGGATTTTTTTTTTAAATACGATTTTCCACACTTTTTGTAAAAAAAACATTTTTTCCAGATTTTTATAAAAATCTAGTTTTTCAGATTTTGAAAAAAAAAAAATCCACTTTTTTTTTTAAGTGACCTAAAAATAAAATTATGAAAATCTAAAAATCTTAGGACAAAAAAATCAATTTTTGTTGATTTAATAAAAAACCATTTTTTCAGATATTTTAATTAAAAAACTATTTTCCATATTTTTTGAAAAAAAAAATTAATTTTCCAGTAATAAAATGCCATGTGTTATTTAAATAAATAAATTAAAAATATAGTGTTGACCGTTAGTTAAAGGACATAAATGAGCCAAAAAGTTGAATTGAGAGGTATATTTAGCAAAATAGATGAATGAAGGGTATTTTTAAACCTTTTCTAATATTTCAGGGGCATTTTACCCGTTTTCGTTAAATTTTTAACAAAATATTTGAGAGTTAACTAAAAATGCACTACTTATGCAAACAAAATGAACTATTAATGCTGCATGTAAAAGAATATGTATGGTTTTAGATTCAATCCCAAAAATAATGTATTATTTCGGTCCTTTCTCAAAGACTAACATCAAAATTTATTAACAATTGAAAGACCAAAAGTGGACACAAGCAAATAATTGAGAAAGTAAAACTAAAAAGAGTATTCATCAAAATATATAAACTAAAACGGACCTTAGTATAAATAATGGTAATTCCGTGGATAGTTGGCTGACATAGAGCGTTGTGCGTTTTGTCTAAATTTGTGAAACTGGAACATGGCGGAAGCCGGCGAAAGCAAGTCACCGGCAATTAAAGCCGACCCTGAAACTACCTCTCCGCCACAAGCAGAACCACCACAAACACCATCGCAGCCACCTCAAACGGAAGTTTTGCCAGCAAAGCAATTGGAATCCTCCCCAAACCCCACCGCCACCACCGAGCAGCCTGATTTCGTCTATATTCCCACCTATTCTCGTAAGTCCCCTATTCCTATTTGCTTCTCATATTTCTGTATTGATTGATTAGTTGATGTTTGGGTGTTCTTCTTTTAGGTTGGTTTTCATGGAATAGCATTCATGAATGTGAGGTTCGTTTTCTTCCTGAGTTCTTCGACGGAAGATCACCTTCTAAGAACCCTAAGACTTACAAATACTATAGGAATACCATTATTCGTAGATTTAGAGATAACCCCACTAAAAAACTCACCTTTACTGAGGCTCGCAAGACTATTGTTGGAGACGTCGGTTCAATTCGTAGGGTTTTCGATTTCTTGGACACATGGGGTTTGATTAATTACACTGCTAACTCTTCCAAGTCTCTCAAGTGGGAAGAAAAAGAGTCAAAGTCAACATCTGCTTCTGCTCAGCAAAACAGTGAACCTAATGGAACTTCCACTGATCTTACTGTTCCTAAAAAAAGACTCTGCAATGCCTGTAAAACTGTTTGCAGCATTGCCTGTTTCGCGTCTGATAAGGTGATTGCGGCAATCTCCCATTTTGCAGTGTTTGGTTTGTGTTGTTTATTTTGAATCTTTAAACTTCAGCTCATTTGATGATACTTAATTTAGCTCTCGCTGTTCAGCTTATAGCTTCCTACTTTGTAGCTGGTGGTTTCAATTAAACAAGTTTTGTTTTCTAAATTTTTTGCATACTCCTAAATGGCAGTATTTACTTGCAGTATTGCTATGATCGGATACAAGTTTACTTCAATATTGTTTGTTTAAGTGCAGCATGATTTGACTCTTTGTGCAAGATGCTATGTTCGTAATAATTACAGAGTCGGCCTCAATTCTTCAGATTTTCGGCGAGTTGAGATTAGTGAAGAAGTTAAGACAGATTGGACTGACAAAGAGACTTTGCACCTTTTAGAAGCTCTTATGCATTATGGCGATGATTGGAAGAAGGTTGCTGAGCATGTTGGTGGTAGAAGCCCGAAGGAATGTGTGGCTCGATTTGTGAAGCTTCCTTTTGGTGAGCAGTTTGTGGGCCCTCCTGAATCTGCAGAAGTGGATGGTGAACTCGGGTCTGAAACTATGTATCTTCCATCCAAGAGAATGCGCCTCACACCCCTTGCTGATGCAAGCAACCCAATTATGGCTCAGGTACTCAATTACATTTCTTATTACATGGAAGTGTTTAGGACGTTAGATCAATATGTTCTTTTTAGTACTGTGGACCATGAATATCGAACGTAATTTGGACATGGATTAAGTGCTTGTAGACTGTATATTTTGCCTTGGATACTTGCAAGTTCATTGTAGTCGCTGAAGCAATTTCAATTTCAACATGATCAAGGAAACTTCGCTTCTCATCTGAGATTTGATAATTTCTCTTCCTTATTGACTAAGAGTCTTTTGGGTTGCCGATTTGTTGAGGTGGATAAATTGACTGATTAACTCTTGAGTATTATTCAAGTCAGACCTCAAGTGATTCCTTTTGTTTTTGAATCTTGGTGTAGGCTGCTTTCCTCTCTGCTCTTGCAGGAAAAGAGGTTGCAGAATTGGCAGCACATGCCGCTGTTACAGCTCTGTCTGAGATTGGTGAGGGAATAACTAAAGGGAGGCTAGGATCACTACCCTCTGGTGTGGAGAAGCAAGGTATTTGTCACTACTTATTATTACTTGTTTTAGTTTTGACAGCAAATGCTTATAATTGCAAACAATTAGATATTTGGGGTGTCAGCTTCTTAAGAAATGAGTTTGTTTAAAGCGAAATCTGATGCGGCTCATCACTTGGTTTATGCAGTAGTCTTACTCTGCACATTTACAATGTTAACTAATGTAATTTCTTGGTGCATTGTGGGCTACATTTTGTCCGGGAGCGTCTGACAACAACTTTTGGAGTGTAGAATGCTAAGGGTCATGTTTACTGACATCCTTGTTTAGCTTACAAGGATGTTTTCTGGAATCATTGCCTAGCCTCTCTCTATTCTGACAGGATTGACATTCTTCCAGACGGAGACATTAATGACCTTGATACACAATTAATTTAGAGTGATTAAACTATTCCATGAGTACTTTAGTGATAATGAGACCAGGATAAGAGGCTTCTGGTGTTCCAATATTGATATTAAAGTGTTCCAATCTCGTATTTCTGAATATCAAAATGACTTTATCTTTTTCTTCTGATCGGTATATCAAAATGACTTTTATCCTTTCCGGATTCTTAGGAGTTTGGACTAAGGGAACTATGGACAATTAGGAGAACTTGCAGATGGCCATGGCCATGGGTACCCTTGAACCCCCCCCCCCCCCCCCCCCCCAAAAAAAAAAAAAAAAACATACCTACTAAAGCCCCCTTCCCACCGTAGGAGCAGGAATGGTTTTTACCGATTTTCCCTGTGGGTACCTAAACCTTTGCACTAGTCTACCACTTGAGCAACCCTCCCTCGTGATAGAACTGTTGGCAAAGGAGGCAGATTTTCAGGGAATTACAACAAAATAAAATAGTGAAAAGGAAGATGAAAAATTCATTTTCCAATTTTACAAGCAATAGACTTCTAGATGGCTCAGTGGATTTGTGCTGTAAATGACATGCTCTTATACTATGCAGAATCGGATGGCACTTCCAATGGGTATGCGAAGGATACCCTTGAAAGTACTCTTGTTGAAGCGAAGGCTCAGCTGGAGAAGGAGGAACTTGACCTGGAGAGAGGCGTCTCTAATGTGGCAATTGAGGTATACTCGTACATGAAATCGAGTGCTAAATATACCAATATTCTGTTGCTGAGGTCATCAGTGCTAATTGATTTTGTGATCTTTGTACATGTTTGCTTTTGTGCTCTACAGGCCAAGGAGATTGAGGACAGAATTGCTCATTTTGAGGAACGTGATTTACAGGTGGAAAAAGAGTGGCAACAGCTGATGCAGCTGAAGAACCTGATCTTCACTGATCAACTTACTTTGCTGCTAAACGAAGCTGGTGCTCCAAAAGCTGGAGAAACCATTGGGGAGGAACTGATAAGTGTTAAGGCAGAATGCCAAATCCCCTTGGTATAACATGGTCTTTTAGTTGGTCACCAATCTAGTGGGACTTAGTTATTTGTCAAATATTAGGTAGTAGCAAATTCAGATGAATCATATAGCATTATTTGGCTGCTAATCCTTGGCTTTCCCCCCTATATTTCCTGACTTACATGTTGTATTCCCCTCTGACAGAACTTGTAATTGACATTTTTTGTTCTGCTTTTTTTAGTAGTGGAAACTGGTAACGCAATACCATTGTAGAGGATATTGTTTTTACACTTGTTAGCTTCATGTCCAGTTCTGCTGCTTAACTCTTACTATCATAATAGATTGGTCGGATATGTTAGTAATTTAAAGTATTTGCAGAAAACGAAATAAGAGGATTGGGGAAGGGAAATCAGGCTTGGCATTCTTTTATTTCTGAGAACCGAAAGAAGAAGGGTTGCTTGTTTTGAAATGTTAAATAACAATAGAAGATTTCTGAACCAAAAATGTCTTGAGTTGCTGCTTTCAAAAGGATGACTTCTTAGAGCAGAACTGATAAGTACTTCCGTTAGTAGTGTATTTATTTTCTAACAACATACCCAGTGGCTAGTGTGGTCTAATAAGTGAGGTTTGGGGAGAGTGGAATGTACGAAGGCCTTACTCATATCTTTGTGGGGGTAGAGAGGTTGTTTCCGAAAGATAGTCAGCTAAAAAAAAAAGCGTTTTCCGAAACAGAAACAGGTTTGAAAGAATACACGAATGAAAAGTTATGATAAAAATATGGAAGAAAGAGAAATATAAACAACAAAAGTAGTATAGGTAACCAAAGTAAAAGAAGCAATAATAGTGATAAAATGAGGAATATGATAATAATAGAATAATGCTAATAATACTCGAACCGTGCTCGTCACTAAGCTAATTGTTTGATTGCTTACTAACCTTCTAGCTTTAATCCTTGAGCTTCATGTTCTTCTATCTAGGGCCATGTCGTCGGTGAGCTAAAGATATGCCATGTTAGATCTAATCACCTCTCTAATTCTTACTCGGTTAGACCTATCACCGCCAACTCTCGCACCTCTGCACTTGGGAGTCTGTGCTTCTCCTCTTTACATGCCCGAAGTATCTTAGTCTCGCTTCTTGCATCTAGTCCACCATGAAAGTCATTCACATCTTGCCCCGTATATCTTCGTTACTAATCTTGTCTCTCCCGATGTGTCCACACATCTGTTTAAGCATTCTCATTTCTGCAACTTTTTTCTTCGCGCGTGTAAATTTTTGACCGACAGTATACCCCATAATATATTTATTTTCTAGTTTAACTTATTATTAGGGGTGGGGCTTTAGATAATTCTACTTGAATATGATAATTTCGATTTGACTTTTGGATTTTCAAATTTAAGAAATTACGATCCGCATCCAAACTATAAAAATTCCGGTTCAATTTCTTGAAGTACGGTCTCGGATTAACTGATCTGGTTATTTCGAATTTCAATTTTAAGATTATAAATGAGGCTTCTCCTCGTAACTAAAAATATTTATATCAAATGGCTTAATAGTATTTTATTTCCATCACATCATCCTCCGTTTTATCTCTTATACACTACCAACAAAGTCGTGTGAGGTACTCTTCTTCTTGGACAAGTGGCTTATTTCTATCACATCATAATTCACAACTGCAATCTCTCAATATGCTTTCAACTCTTTACTCTTTTAAAAAGTACTCCGTATGTGTTACTCATTTGTCTTGGAAAAGACATTCTTGACTCTTGAGAAGTTCTGCGGAAGGAAAATAGTTATACCGTTGCACTAAAGGAGAGTTCATGTCCTTACATTTGCCTCTCCCAAAAAAAGAAAAAAATGTCTAAGCGACGACGTGATGAATATACGCCAATAGCGGAAGCCATGAGTTTGATCAACAACAAAGTGAATCTCATAGGTCTGGTCCTCCAAACTGGCTTTCCAAAGAAGTCTAAAGGCACTGGTAAAAACTCACTTTCAAGTTGCTTTTATTCTTCAATTCTTGTGAATTATTTATAAAAAGAAGAGTTTTTTGACAGATTTCTTCTGCTTGGTTAAAATCATTGATGAGTCGTACCCAAATGGCGGGCTTTCTGTTAATATTTTCACAGAGACGATGGATAAATTGCCTGTGGTACTTTCTCATGGTGGTGATATTATTCTGCTTTCTCAAGTTGTGGTAACTTCATTTACTTCTACCTTTGTAATATGCTCTGCTATATTTCTGAAAATCTTGAACTTGGGGACTTGATTTCTTGGTCTTTAGTTATATTCAGCGGAAAATATGATAAGGTTATTGCGTTTACGCGCATAAAAAGTTATTGTTGTTGTGCAGATGAAAGTTCATGAATCTGTGGTTTATGCTGTGTTCAACAAAAAGTTCTCTTCGTTTGCTTTATTTGATGGAAAATTTAGTACAAGCTTTCTTCCTTATCAATGCTATTTGATTTATCTTGCTAAGGAGCAAGACAAAAAATTTATACTTGGTCTGAGGAAGTGGCTGGTTGATCACCCTACCGCACTAGGTACTCTACTTCTGGTACAGACTTAGCTAAGTGACACATGAAAAGTTATGTATTTTTACACATTGATTGCATGTTTGATCTATTTAGAGTACTGGTTAAGCTACAACTTTGGAACCTGAAGTCTTTCTAAAATGTGTCTTTGTTAGTATTGGAACATAGTAAAGGAATCTAGTTTCTCTTTCCTCTGACATATTCTCAACTAGATGCTGCATCTATTTAATTTGGGTGGTGTGGAGTCATCTGTTTCCATTCAAGGATCAAAATAACATTAGTCCCCTCCTTGTGCAGGGGTGGGGATGGGGTGGGGTGAGAAAGTGATAGATTTCCTTGTATGACAATTTAAATTCAAATTTCTTACTCTTGATTTGCTAATAATTACCTTAATAGATTCTAGTAATTTCCAATCCTTAAAAGATATCAGGGAAGGCGGCGGCTTCAATTTGCTTTGCAAGGTAATACTAGTACTGGTACTCTTTTATTACATTGGCCTCCATTAATTTATTTTTGAAGATCAGTTAAGGAAACACGTTGCTGGTTGTTTTGGTGTTCTTGAGTCTTGGCTGTGGACCCATGCACTGAATATTTTCATTGCAAATTTCGATGGCATATGCAAGATTCTTCGTGTATGGGAAATTAGAAAAGATGAGTGGATGCTTCTTGTGTGGGATGGAACAGACACTCCACCAGTCGCTATTAATTCTAAGTGAGTGTTATCTACTTTTATTCATGCTTTTGCTTGACCACCACGTTCGGTTTTCTCTTAGAGGATAATATTTATATTTTTCCTTTTTAAGCCGTGGAAATAGCCTCTTGCAGAAATTCAAGGTAAGGTTGCGTCTAGTAGACCCTTGTGGTCCGGCCCTTCCCTGGACCCCGCGCATAGCGGGAGCTTAGTGCACCGGGCTGCCCTTTTTTTTTTTTTTCCCTTTTCAACTAGAGTTACTTTGTCGCACTAGGAAGAGTTGGTATAGTTCTCAAGTAGATTAGTTTAAATGCTCCCAAACAAATTTTGCCCGTAATTCATATTTGAACTGGACCTGATGAATTAATTGCATATTAAATTGAGCCATCCAATGCTTGCTCACCTACTCTTCTTAGATCTTTTTTTTTTTTTTTTTTTTAGCATCTGGTTGTGAAAGCTATGTAAGTGTTTACATGTTACATATATTTTATGAATTTCAGGCTAGAGGATGAAATGGATAACCCTCTTCCTTTAGAGTCAGTCCCAGTTTGTCTGCCAAGAGATATTTTATGTAACTTGCCACGTCTTGGAACTGTTCTGTCGGTAACTCTAGATTGTGGCAATGAGAAACTAGGAGTGAACGTGCTTGGGACCGATAGATGGGTGAAATTTGATAACCTAAGATGTCAACTTCATGCCTCACTGTGGAATGCTTCCCTCTTGCCGATTACTAGGTTTTGCTATGTGCGCGATGAAGATCACATTGTTTTACTGCGCATGAGGTTTTCTCCTCTAATATTTACATATTTTCTTGTAATTATGTGATACTACATAGTGCATTAGACATTTGGTAAGATAAGCATGTCCCGCATAATCACTGCACAACCATGTACAAGCACGTGCTCTCGTAATATTGTAACTAATGCCTACATTATCACCAGAACACCTAATTGCAGCTTGAAGGTGCCATGATAATTTTTTTGTTCCCTGTCCTGTGCCGTGTTTTGCATCTCCATCACAGCATAACTATTCTAACATATACAAGTTGCATATCCGTAGGGAGCATAAAGAGCGTTCCAAATCTAAATGGGGATGGATGCCACTTTCAAGCTTACCTTGGCCAACTCATGTGACAGGTTTGATTGATGTGCTCACGAAATATCTTCATGTTTGATCTTTTAATCATGTATACCAACATTCGCCTAATATTCTTCGTTATAAAAAATCTTCAGTGACCGACCATCCTGACGTGCCTTTTGTCAGCTTGATGAGAGCTCTTGCGAATCCCAGGGTATCTCACTGCTTTCTTAAAACATTTCATTTCTTTTTTTCTTTTGGTTTCAACTGTGTTAGTCATTGAGTTCTTTAATGTCTCTGGAAATATTACATCTTCATGGCTGGTTGTTGTAGTCAGGCATTCTGAGACTTTATTAGCTATTGAATTTAATGCTGGAACGGATGGAAATGCCCATGAATAGAGAATAGTGATGTCTCATAGGAGCTTGTATCCAACTGGGCGAGGTATTCCAGTTTGACAAGTTTGGATTGAGCTTTGTGTTATCTGTTTGCTGTCATTCTTTCAGTGGCTTCTATTAAGGTATTTGCTTGCCACTGAAACGATTTTTCAGAGCTCAAAATGAGGAGAATGAAAATTCCCTTTCTCGTCATCCATGCTGGTTAAGTGGGTACTATGTTTATGCTTGCACTTGTGATACTAAAAATCGAAAGGGTGGTGGAGTGGGGTGGGGGTGGGGGATTATAATTGGGAAAGCACTAAATCCAGGGGGAAGTTGTTCCATTTTTATGTCTTTATGCATTAGGGTGACGGTTATAGGATGTATAGTTTGAGATTATTTTATAATGATCATATTTTGGACCATATACTTCACCTGACATATTCAAAGTTATATCATTGAAGCTTCTACCTTGTAGGTGGTAGGTAAATTTCATTGTGTCGTTCGCGTTGTGGCATCATTTCCTTGGAGCGTTGAGGAATATCGCTCCCCTTCTGGTATTTATAGGATCCGACTAACCTTAGAGGATCCTACTGCCCGAATCCATGCCTATCTATATGCTGAGGATGCGGTATCAATTTCTCTTTGCGTTCAGTTTTTGTTCCAACTTATATTGTGAATATCTCGAAAAGCTTCCTTAGGCTTGCACAATGTTATACTCATGGAAAATGTTTTACGCTGAACTTCATACCAGCTTCTTTGGTAGATATGTCTTCTTCTGTCTTTAATAAGATGCTTGATTAGGTTATGGATTAATAGTGAACTTTTCTTGATCGAGAACATTAATCTTGAACTTTTTGGTCGATCTAGCATTAGTCTACATCATCTTTTCCATCCAATAATATGCAAGGCTAGTAAGTCTAACTTGCTTTCCATTTACCCAGGAACATTTCTTTGGTGGCTACCCTTCTTTTGATGTGCTAAAAAGAAAGCGGAATTTGTTGCTTGGAATTTCTGAAAGTGATGGCGATAGTGAGATGAATGAAACGTCCAGAAATCCTCCCTGGATAATCTGTTGCTTGTTTTCTTATCCCATTGATGAGAATGATGTCTGGGGAAGCAGGAATTTCCGAATTTTCGCAACCATACTCGTGGGATGAGCAAGTGAAATTTGTATATTTTGTGTACATGTAAAGGGCCAAACGTATATTGAGTCCTTGTAAATGTGGTAGTGCTAGTTTTTGGAAAACTATCAGCCTTTTTTGCATTATAATTATCTTATTGCTGAAGCACTTCAACGTCGGGAGTGACCAAATGTATTTTGCTTTCTTGTAAATGTAGTGATCACCTTTTCTGTACAAGTACGTTTTAAAGTTACTTAGTAGTAAGTAAATATTTTGGTGCTGAATAATGCCATATTGAAAGTTGTACTTTTTATCAATATTACTGGTATCTTCTGGTTAGACATCATAGATGAGTGTTGGATCTTATACATGATTGACAATTTTGCTTAGTTAACAAATTATACTTGGATATGTCATGGAAAATTGTCACCAATAGGTATAAGAAATATTATTAACCCAAGTGCCTGCAAAAAGGATTCCATTTATCAACTAAGTACATAATAATTTGTTACTCCATAGTCAAAAAAATTTAGAGACTTCTAGAGACAATGCATGCATAAATTTTGGTTTGAATTTGTTTCCTTAATTGTTTGAGAAAGAAAACTAACATATTTAGAAGTTAAATCAAAGTTCTTTGTATGATATTTAGAAAGTAAGTGAACAACTATAGTAAAAAATTAGTTAAACCATGTAATTAGTACTAGGATCTTGATTAAAAGAACAATTTTAGTAAGAAACTGGTTAAAAGTAATACGGAGTATTCTTTTTCAGTACATGAGAGAATGATAAATTTGTCAAAAGCAAACAAGTGAAATTTATGCAAGCGTCATGGGTAGTGAGGAAGATCATGAAGGCTAAAGCTACTCTTGAGAAGGCAGGATACACATATGATGATATTCTTAGACAAGATCAATTTTCCATCAAGCAACTCTACAACAAGATAAGAGGAGACTTCCCAAAAGTGGACTGGAGGAAACTTATTTGCAATAATGGTGGTGTTCAAAATGGTTATTTGTTCTTCAGCTAGTGCTACTGGGCAGAATCTACAAGAAGGACAGGTTGGCGTCTTGGGGAATGATTCAAAATGAGAAGTGTGTTCTGTGTGATGTGGAAAATGAAAGCATAGAACACTTGTTCTTTCAATGCAGCTATACTTACTCAGTTTGGGAAACATTACTGCGCTGGCTAGGGGTTGGGAGAAGTCCAATGCGGTGGCAACAAGATGTGCAATGGGCGATCAGTAATGCGAATGGATTGAGTGCCAAAGCTGGTGTGTATCACACAACCTTAGCGGCATGTGTTTATTACCTGTGGATGGAGAGAAACCAAAGGCAATTCCAAGGGAAGAGGTGCACTGGGCAGCAAGTGGTTAGGGTGCTAGTCCAGGGAGTCCACTGTAGGGGGAATTTATTTCCCAAATTTGCTGATCATCTTAGAAGGTTGGATTACTACCCGCTGTAACATAGTGATAGGTACAGGGGGTATAGGGAAAGAGGCTAGTTGATTTGTAGGACTTAGAGTCTCGGTTGTTTGAGGGGTCAAGCCTGTTTGGCCTCTTGGGTTTGTTTGCTTTGCTGTAAATATCTTCCCTGGTAATATACATACTTATTTACCAAAAAAAAAATGCAAATACTAAAGATTTTATAGTAAAACAATTATAGTCTTGGGATTATAATCCTGAGGCTAAATAATTCCTGGATTATGTAGTACTATTTTCTTTATTTGGTCCATTGGATTAAAAATGTGTTATGGTTTGAGGTTCGATAAAATTGGATAAATTTTTGTTTCCAATTTTAACCTTGATATTTCAATGACTATACATGAATCATATATTGCAGAAACTGTGCAATTTTTTTTTTTTGGTTGCAAAAACTGTACAGGAAACTGAAGTAAAAAAGTGCAGAAATTGTGCAAAAAATTAGGCGTGGCCTAGCCCTATTTATTTTGATCTTTTATAGTTGGGGGGAGGGAAGTTAAACCTAAGCCATGGTTTTTAAAAAATGTGTTGGTTTGAAGTTCGATAAAATTCGATAAAGCTTTTGTTTTTAACTTTGATATTTCAATGAGTTAGGTATAATTGAATCATAAATTGCAAAAACTATATAATTTTTTTTTTTGCAGAAACTGTGCAGGAAAATGGAACAAAAATGTGCAGAAACTGTGCAGGAAACCAGAACAGAAAAGTGCAGAAACTTTAGCTAAAATCTTTGTAGAAACTAAACAAAAATCAGAAGCTAAATATGTGCTGAAACCAAAATTAAAACCAGCAAAAACATACACACAATTTAATCAATGAAAAGGATTCAGGGGTAAGATGGTCATTTTATAGTATTATCACAAGGATTAATAATCCTAGCATTTAGTTGTCCCATCCGGGAGATGGAATAATTTAATCCCAAATGTTGTTATAATTTTATACTGGGATTAATTTATACCCCATATCAAACACAGAATAAATTTAATCCCAAATTCTTATCTCACCTTATCCCACCTTATTCCTTCTCCCAAACGACCTGTTACTTACCTACTCTTTTATTTATTTCTGGTGGGTCATATGAAAATGATTTACTCATTATGCTAAACTAATAAATACATACGTATCATTACTAAACTATAGTTAAATAATTACTTTCTTACCTAATAAATAAAAAAGAATTTCCAAAATTCTGGCATTTTTTTAATTATAAATAGACATTTCATTTGTTCATTTTATACCAGTAAAATAAATTTTCTATACCAGTAAAATAATTTTTCTCTCCTATTTTTTGACTTGTCCTTGTTATCTCACTATTTTCAGTAAGAGAAATAATCTTTTTTCTTTATTTTTTCTTCTGTTTTCTTAGTTCCTTATGGTTTTCAAGGTTTTTTATAAATCTTTTTATGTTTTCCTATTAGAAAAAGATAAATTTTTTAATGTTCATTTTTTCTGTCTTAGACTGTTTCTTCTATAATTCTCTTTTCTTAGTTGCTTGATCTGTTTGAAAATCTGCACTAATTATGGAGCTTAAACATAAAACTTGTAGCTTTTGCAAATTTTCTGCATTTGAATTGAGAAATTTTCTTTGTTCACGAGTTTGCTAAGTGTAGATTACAGTAAAGGAATATCATACTAATAACTGGAGAGAACAAAGCATTTGGTGTACAAAAAATTATTTGAGTTTTTTCTGTTCTTTTATTTCTTATGTTTTTTGAGGTTTTCCTACAAATCTTCTTATGTTTTTCTATAAGATAAAAATATAAGTTTTGAATGTTGATTGTTTCTGCCTTATGCTATTTTTTCTGCATTTTTTATTTTTTATTTTTCTTGATCTGTTTATTTTTTTGAAAATTCTGCATTTCTCATAGTGCTAAAACTTATCGGATTAGTTTTGCAAGTTTTATGCAGTTGGATTGAGAAATTCTCTTTGTTCATTTGGGTTGTTAAGTGTAGAATTCAGTAGATAAATTTAGTTTGATTCTTGGTTTAAGATTTTATTAAGCTTATGAGTGTTTTGTTACTAAGATCAGAAAAGATGACTAACTTTTATGTGGTCCTTTTCTCAGGTAATACAAAATTTCCACACTGATGAATTCAGATCAGTCCCCTGTCGCCGTTGACGCTGTCTTTTCAGCGGGCCTTTCACCGATGATTTCGAGTATGCGCTTTGCCCTCATCGGTGAAGAATCTCCTCTCGCCGAACCACTTTTCTTTTCGCCATCGCGCCTATTGGTGGAGGATTCTACCGCCGCCACCACTCCAACCACCAGCATTTTATCGTCCCAAGGGGCAGTTGCTTCTGTGGCTGCCCAACTTGGGGTAGTTACTTCTGCCGCCACCACTCCGCCCACAAGCATTTTATCATCCCAGGAGGCAGTTGCATCTGCTGCCAACCTGGGACAGCCTCGAAGTCTGCCTAGGGAAAACTTCGAGGTAGACCCATTGGTTCCAAGAACAAGCAAAAACAAAAGCTGAAACCACACCCAAAACCTGCAACTGTTGGTAAATCCCTATAATCTCTCTCCTGTCTCTTATGGTGTAACATTATAATGGTATACCTTAAATAGATGCTGATATTGCATGTATGTGGGTCAATAAAGCATGCTCACACGTCTTAGAATGTTTGTTGGTTGGTTCTTTAGATAACATATTCTTTGACTTGTTCTTTTGTCTCTCGGAGTAATTTTCCTTTTACACTACTTTGGTCTTGGTTGGTCATTTTTGAGCTGACATAAAACATATATGGACATTAGATAATACTTTCTCCGTCCTATATTACCTGTCCACTTTTCTTTTTTTTAAAAGTGTAGAGTTGTGCAAAAAAATAGGTTTGGCTTGACCCCATTTATTTTAATCATTTTTAGTTGGTGGGGGAAGGGAGGTTAAACCCTTACCATGATTAATTTTTTTTAAAATGTGTTTGCTTTGATGTTCGATAAAATTTGATAAAGTTTTTGTTTTTAACCTTGATATTTGAATGAGTTAGATATAATTGAATCATAAATTGTAGAAACTGTATATTTTTTTTTTGTTTTGCAGACACTGTGCCAAAAAATTTCAGAAACTGGAACAAAAAAGTGCAGAAACTGTGCAGGAAATTGAAACAAATATGTGCAGAAATTGTGTAAGAAATTGCAGAAACTGTGCAGGAAATTGGAACAAAAAAATACAGAAAGGTGCATAAATTGTAGCAAAAAAAGTGCAGAAACTTTAGCTAAAATCTTTGTAGAAACTAAATAAAAATTAGAAGCTAAATATGTGCTGAAACCAAAATTAAACCCATAAAAAACGTAACACAATTTAATCAATGAAAAGTATTCAGGGCTAAGATGGTCATTTTGTAGTATTATCCCAAGGATTTCTAATCTTGGTATTAGTTGTCCCATTCGGGAGATGGAATAATTTAATCCCAAATGTATTTATAATTTTATACTAGGATTAATTTGTACCCCATGTCAAACATGGGATAAATTTGATCCCAAATTCTTATCTCACATTATCCCACCTTATACCATCTACCAAACGACCTATTACTTACCTACTCTTTCATTTGTTTTGGTGTATAATATGAGAATGATTTACTCGATATGATAAGCTATGCCTGAGGCCTTGTCCTGCTAAACAGTTTAGCAGTCAGACTCATGTTAGACGTTTCATAAACTAGTCAGTTATGTCATGTCAGATGTTCTGTTGAGTCAGCCTCGTTGGCTACATTATTATATTTCCGCATTCATGATATAATAGTATTTTTCAGAACTTATGATCATTTAATCCCAGGCTTTACTGTCACCATGCATGTTTATATTATATTCCGCATCAGTCCATGCCCCATGTTGATTTAGCAAGCCATGTGGTTCGCTTGGTCACATAAAGCCAGACACCAAGTGCCATGTCACATCCAGGCCATGGTTCGGGGCGTCACATGTAATATTAAAATGATTTACACATTATGCTAAACTAATAAATACATACATATCATTACTAAATAGTTAAATAATTACTTTCTTACTAATAAATAAATAAAAATTCCAAAATTCTGGCATTTTTTTAATTATAAATAGATATTTCATTTGTTCATTCTATACCAGTAAAATAATTTTTCTCTCTTGTTCTTTGACTTGTCCTTGTTATCTTGCGGTTCTTTACTATTTTCAGTAAGAGAAATAATCTTTTTTCTTTATTTTTCCTTCTGTTTTCTTAGTCCCTTGTGGTTTTCAAGGTTTTTTGTTAATCTTTTTATATTTTCCTATTAGAAAAAGATAATTTTTTAATTTTCTTCTTTAATTCTCTTTTCTTAGTTGCTTGATCTGTTTGAAAATCTGCACTAGTTAGATATTTCATTTGTTCATTCTATACCAGTAAAATAATTTTTCTCTCTTTTTCTTTGACTTGTCCTTGTTATCTTGCGGTTCTTTATTATTTTCAGTAAGAGAAATAATCTTTTTTCTTTATTTTTCCTTCTGTTTTCTTAGTCCCTTGTGGTTTTCAAGGTTTTTTGTTAATCTTTTTATGTTTTCCTATTAGAAAAAGATAATTTTTTAATTTTCTTCTTTAATTCTCTTTTCTTAGTTGCTTGATCTGTTTGAAAATCTGCACTAGTTATAGAGTTTAAACATAAAACTTGTAGCTTTTGCAAATTTTCTGCATTAGAATTGAGAAATTTTCTTTGTTCACGAGTTTGCTAAGTGTAGATTACAGTAAAGGAATATCATACTAATAACTTGAGAGAACAAAACAATAAAAAAATTATTTGAGTTTTTTCTGTTCTTTTATTTCTTATGTTTTTTGAGGTTTTCCTGCAAATCTTCTTATGTTTTTCTATAAGATAAAAAGATAAGTTTTGAATGTTGATTGTTTCTGTCTTATGCTATTTTTTCTGCAATTTTTATTTTTATTTTGCTTGATCTATTTGTTTTTTTGAAAATTCTGCATTACTCATGGTGCTAAAACTTATCGGAGTAGTTTTTGCAAGTTTTGTGCAGTTGGATTGAGAAATTCTCTTTGTTCATTTAGGTTGCTAAATGTAGAATTCAGTAGATAAATTTAGTTTGATTCTTGGTTTAAGGTTTTATTAAGCTTATGAGTGTTTTTGTTACTAAGAATCAGAAAAAATGACGAATTTTTTATGTGGTCCTTTTCTCACGTAATACAAAATGTCCACACTGATGAATTCAGACCAGTCCCTTGTCTCCGTTGACACTGCCTCTTCAGCTTGCCTTTCACTGATGATTGCGAGTATGCGCTGTGCCCTCATCGGTGAAGATTCTTCTCTCGTCGGACCACTTTTCTTTTCGCCATCGCGCCTATTGGTGGAGAATTCTACCGCCGCCACCACTCCACCCACCAACATTTTATCGCCCTAAGGGGCAATTGCTTCTGCTGCTGCCCAAGGGGAAGTTGTTTTTGCCGCCACCACTCCTCCCACAAGCATTTTATCAGCCCAGGGGGTAGTTTCTTCTGCCCCCACCACTCCGCCCACCAGAATTTTATCATCCCAGGAGGCAGTTGCTTCTCACTACCCAACTTAGAGCAGCCTCGGTGGCTAACCAAAATGGGTCGTTCCTTCTGCGGCTGCCAACTGGGGCAGCCTCGGTGTCTTTCCACCCCGAAGTAGCCTCGGTGCCTGTCGAACTTAGGGCAGCCTCAGGGTCTGCCTGGAGGAAAATTCGGGGCAGACCTGTTGGTTCCAAGAACAAGCAAAAATAAAAATCGAAATCGCAACCAAAACCTGTAACTGTTGGTGAATCCCTACAATCTCTCTCCTCTTATGATGTGACATTATAATGGTATACCTTAATTAGATGGATTCTGATATTGCTTATATATGGTTCAATAAAGCATGCTCAAATGTCTTAGAATGTTTGTTGGTTGGTTCTTCAGATAACAAATTATTTGACTTGTTCTTTTGTCTCTGTGTCGTAATAATTTTTCCTTTTACAATACTTTGATCTTGGTTGGTCATTTTTTGAGCTCTCATAAAACATATACGGACATAAGATAATATTTCCTCCGTCCCATATTACTTGTCCACTTTCTTTTTTAAAAGTGCAGAAATTGTGCAAAAAACTAGGTTTGGCCTGGCCCCATTTATTTTGATCTTTTATAGTTGGGGGCAGGAGGTTAAACCCTTACCGTGGTTAATTTTTAAAAAATGAGTTTGGTTTGAAGTTCGAAAAGATTTGATAAAGTTGATATTTTTAACCTTGATATTTCAAAGAGTTAGATATAACTGAATCATAAATTGCAGAAACTGTGCAAAAAAGTGCAAAAACTATGCAAGAAATTGAAAAAAAAAAAGTGCAAAAATTGTGCAAAATATTGCAGGAACTGTGCAGGAAACTGGAACAAAAAAAATACATAAACTGTGCATTAATTGTAGCAAAAAAAGTGCAGAAACTTCAGCTAAAATATTTTTTAGAAACTAAAAAAAAAAAATCAGAAGCTAAATATGTGCTGAACCAAAATTAAAACCAGCAAAAACATACACAATTTAATCAATGAAATGGGTTCAAGGGTAATATGGTTATTTTATAGTGTTATCTCAAGGATTACTAATCCTAGAATTAGTTGTCCCATCCGGGAGGTGGAATAATTTAATCCCAAATGTTGTTATAATGTTATATTGGGATTAATTTGTGCCTCATATCAAACCACCTTATACCTTCTACCAAACCATCTGTTACTTACTTACTCTTTCATTTGTTTATGGTGTGTAATATGAAAATGATTTAGTCAATATGCTAAATAAATAAATAAAATACATACATATCATTACTAAACTATAGTTAAATAATTACTTTCTTACCTAATAAATAAAAAAGAATTTCCAAAATTCTGGCATTTTTTTTTAAATTATAAATAGACATTTCATTTGTCCATACTATACCAGTAAAATAATTTTTCTTCTCCTGTTCTTTGACTTGTCCTTGTTATTTTGCAGTTCATCACTATTTTCAGTTAGAGAAATAATCTTTTCTCTTTATTTTTCCTTCTGTTTGCTTAGTTCCTTATGGTTTTCAAGGTTTTTTGTAAATCTATTTATGTTTTCCTATTAGGAAAAGATACCCCCCCCCCCCCCCGCGTGCGCGTTATTGAAGTGGTGTAAATATACCCTTGCTGTTACAAAGTATGCAAATATACCCTTTTTGCTGACGAATTTTTTTTTAAATCATTTAGTTTATTTTTTAATTAATAAAGATACCATGTGGTTTTAAAAAAAAAAACAAAAGTCTACCCATTTGTTTTAGTAGACACATTTTTCTAAACCCACATGATACTTTTTTTTTCTGGTGGGCCGATTCTGGTTCGTTTAAAAAAATGGGTAGACTTATTTTTTTTAAAGCCACAGAGATATTTTTTTAAACGAACCAGACCTGACCCATCAGAAAAAAATTTGCCATGAGGCATTAGAAAAATATGTCTAACCAAAAAATATAAATAAACTTTTTTTAAAGCCACATGATATTTTTTTTAATTAAAAAATAAGCTGAATGATTTTTAAATAAAATCCCGTTAGCGAAAAGGGTATATTTGTACTATTTATGTAATGGCAGGGGTATATTTGCACCATTTTATAACAACAAAGGTATATATACACCACTTTTTTTAACGGGGAGTATATTTGCTCTAAATCGCGAAGTTTGGGGGTATATTTGTGCCTTTGCCCTTTTTTTAATGATAAAACGAGATCAGTCTCTTGTTCTAACGTGTGAAATAAATTAGTCAAGAGATCGATCTTAGGATACCCGCAAAGGAAGAACGTGGATACTACTTTGATTCCTATTCGGGCGAAGGAAGACTTATTTAGAGGGGGAGGCATTCCCGTCCGCCCTAGACATTTCGTTTGTTCATTCTATACCAATTAAAAAAAATCGCTCATGTTCTTTGGCTTGTCCTTGTTATCTTGCGGTTCTTCACTATTTTCAGTAAGAAAAATAATCTTTTTTCTTTGTTTTTTTTCTTTGTGCTTTTAGTTTTTATGGTTTTCAAGGATTTCCGTAAATCTTTTTTTGCATTTGAATTGAGAAATTGAAATCTTAAACAACGTTTTGGATTTTGGAGTTTTCGCCCCAACTGAGGTTAGGAGGTCTTTAGATGGTAGCTTGCTGCTGAAAAACGTTGCTAGGCTAGCGCGGCTCGCTTCACTCTTCAAACTCCCCCCATTTTCTTTGTTCACGAGTTTGCTAAGTGTAGATTACAATAAAGGAATATCATACAAATAACTGGGGGAGAAAAAAACATTTGGTGTAAAAAGATGTTTGAGGGTTTTTTGTTTTTTTTTCCTTATGTTTTTTGTGGTTTTCATGTAAATCTTCTTATGTTTCTCTATAAGAAAAAAAGATAAGTTTTGAATGTTGATTGTTTCTATCTTATGCTATTTTTTCTGCAATTTTTATTTTTTAGTTTGCTTAACCTGTTGGATTTTTTTTGAAAATTTTGCAGTACTCATGGTGTTTAAACTCAAACTTATAGGAGTAGTTGTTGCAAGTTTATGCAGTTGGATTGAGAAATTCTCTTTGTTGATTTGGGTTGCTAAATGTAGAATTCAATAGACAAATTTAGTTTGATTCTTGGTTTAAGGTTTTATTAAGCTTATGAATATATTTGTTACTAAGAATTAGAAAAGATGATTAATTTTTATGTGATCCTTTTCTCTGGTAATACAAAATGTCTACACCGACAAATTCAATTCAGTCCTCTGTAGCTACTGGCGCTGCCTCTCCGGAGGGTCTTGCACTGATGATTGAGAGTATGCGTTGTGCCCTCATCGGTGAAGAATCTTCTTTCTTTTCATCACTGCGACCATGGGTGGAGTATTCTACCGCCGGCAGGCCGAGTTGTCACAGAAAAAAATGAGAATATTCCCCTAGTTGTCACCAAGCGAACACAGTGTACAAGAGTCCACGCCAGCTCCTCTCGCAGCCGCAGCCGCCACTCCACCCACCGGCATTTTATCGCCTCAAGGGGCAACTGGTTCTGCACCAGGTGCAATTGCTTCTGCGGCTGGCCAACCTGGGGCAGTTGCTTCTACCACCACCATTCCGCCCACAGACATTTTATCGCTCCAGGGGGTTGTTGCTTCTGCCACGGCCGCCGCCACTCCGCCCACCAGCATTTTATCGCCCTAAGTGGGAGTTGCTTCTGTTGTTGCCCAAGAGGCAGTTGCTTCTGCGGTTGCCCAACCTGGGGTAGTTACTTCTGCGGCTGCCCAACTTGGGACAGCCTCGGTGTCTTTCCACCCTGGAGAAGCCTCGGCGCCTATCCAACCTGGGGCAACCTCGGCGTTTTCCTGAAGGAGACCTCGAGGCAGACCCGTTGGTTCCAAGAACAAGCAAAGCTGAAACCACAACAAAAACCTATAACTACTGGTAAATCCCTACTATCTCTCTCCTGTCTCTTATGTTGTAACATTATAATAGTATACCTTAAATAGATGTTGATATTGCTTATGTATGATTCAATAAATCATGCACACGTGTCTTAGAATGTTTGTTGGTTGGTTCTTTAGATAATATATTCTTTGACCTGTTCTTTTGTCTCCCTATTGGAGTAATTTTCCCTTTTACAATTCTTTGGTCTTGGTTGGACATTTTTTGAGCTGACATAAAACATATACGGGCATTAGATAATACTTCCTCCGTCCCATATTACTTGTTCACTTTTCTTTTTTAAAAGTGCAGAAATTGTGCCAAAAAAAAAGGTTTGGCCTAGTTCCATTTATTTTGATCTTTTATAGTTGGGCGGAGGGAGGTTAAACCCTTACCATGGTTAACTTTTTTTAAAAAATGTGTTTGGTTTGAAGTTCGATGAAATTCGATAAAGTTTTTGTTTTTAACCTTGATATTTGAATGAGTTAAATATAATTGAATCATAAATTGCAGAAACTGTGCATTTTTTTTTTTTTTTTGCAGAAACTGTGCAAAACAATTACAAAAACTGTGCAGGAAACTGGAACAAAAAAGTGCAAAAGCTGTGCAAAAAATTGCAGAAACTGTGCAAGAAACTAGAACAAAAAAGTGCAGAAATTGTGCAAAAAATTACAGAAACAGTGCATAAATTGTAGCAAAAAAAGTGTAGAAGCTTTAGCTAAAATCTTTGTGGCAACTAAACAAAAATCAGAAGCTAAATATGTGCTGAAACCTAAGTTAAAACCAGCAAAAATATGCACACAATTTAATCAATGATTCAAGGGTAAGATGGTCATTTAATAGTATTATCCCAAGGATAGTTAATCCTGGTATTAGTTGTCCCATCCGGGAGATGGAATAATTTAATCCCAAATGTTGTTATAATTTTATACTGAGATTAATTTGTACCTCATATCAAGCAAGGGATAAATTCAATCCCAAATTCTTATCCCACCTTATAACTTCTACCAAACGACCTGTTACTTACCTACTCTTTCATTTGTTTTTGGTGTGTAATATGAAAATGATTTACTCATTATGCTAAATTAATAAATACAGACATATAATTGCTAAACTATAGTTAAATAATTATTTTCTTACCTAATAAATAAAAAAGAATTTCCAAAATTCTGGCATTTTAAAAAAATTATAAATAGACATTTCATTTGTTCATTCTATACCAGTAAAACAATTTTTCTCTCCTGTTCTTTGACTTGTCCTTGTTATCTTGCGGTTCTTCACTATTTTCAGTAAGAGAAATAATCTTTTTTCTTTATTTTTCCTTCTGTTTTCTTAGTTCCTTATGTTTTTCAAGGTTTTTTTGTAAATCTTTTTATGTTTTCCTATTAGAAAAAGATAATTTTTTAATGTCCATTTTTTCTTTCTTAGACAGTTTCTTCTGTAATTCTCTTTTCTTAGTTGCTTGATCTGTTTTTAAAATTCTGCATTAGTTATAGAGTTTAAACATAAAATTTGTAGCTTTTACAAATTTTCTACATTTGAATTGAGAAAATTTTCTTTGTTCATCACGAGTTTGCTAAGTGTAGATTACAGCAAACGAATATCATACTAATAACAGGAGAGAACAAAGCATTTGAAATAAAAAATAATTTGAGTTTTTTCTGATCTTTTATTTTCTTATGTTTTTTGAGTTTTTCCTGCAAATCTTCTCATGTATTCTATAAGAAAACGATAAGTTTTGAATGCTGATTGTTTCTGTCTTATGCTATTTTTCTGCAATTTTTATTTTTTATTTTGCTTGATCTTTTTTTTTTTTTTGAAAATTTTGTATTACTCATGGTGCTAAAACTTGTCGGAGTAGTTTTTGCAAGTTTTATGCAGTTGGATTGCGAAATTCTCTTTGTTCATTTGGGTTGCTAAATGTAGAATTCAGTAGATAAATTTAGTTTGATTCTTGGTAAATTTAGTTTAATTCTTGGTTTAAGGTTTTATTAAGCTTATGAGTGTTTTTGTTACTAAGATCAGAAAAGATGAATAAATTTTATGTGGTCCTTTTCTCAGGTAATACAAAATGTCCACACCGATGAATTCAGACCAGTCCCCTGTCGCCGCTGACGCTGCCTCTCCGGCGGGCCTGACACCGATGATTGCGAGTATGCGCTGTGCCCTCATCGGTGAAGAATCTCCCCCCGCCGGACCACTTTTCTTTTCACCATCGTGCCTATTGGTGGAGGATTCTACCGTCGCCACCACTCCACCAACTAGCATTTTATTGCCGCAAGGGGCGGATGCTTCTGCGGCTGCCTAACCCGGGGTAGTTGTTTTTGCCTCCACCACTTTGCCCACAAGCATTTTATCGTCCCAGGGGCAGTTGCTTCTGTTGCCACCACTCCGCCCACCACCATTTTATCACCCCAAGGGGCAGTTTCTTCTGCGCTGCCCAACTTGGGGTAGTCTTGGTGCCTGCCCGACCTGGGGCAGTTGCTTCTGCTGCTTCCCAACCTCGAGCAGCCTCGATGTCTTTCTACCTTGGAGTGGCCTCAGTGCCCACACAACCTGGGGCAACCTCGACGTCTGCCTGGAAGAAACCTCGAGGCAGACCCGTTGATTCCAAGAACAAGCAAAAACAAAAAACCAAAATCACAACCAAAACCTGTAACTGTTGGTAAATCCCTACAATCTCTCTCATGTCTCTATGGTGTAACATTATAATGGTATACCTTAAATAGATGCTGATATTGCTTATATATTGTTCAATAAAGCATGCTCACGTGTCTTAGAATGTTTGTTGGTTGGTTCTTTAGATAACAGATTCTTTGACCTGTTCTTTTGCCTCCCTGTTGGAGTAATTTTTCCTTTTACATTACTTTGGTATTGGTTGGTCATTGTTTGAGCTGACATAAAACATATATGGACATTAGATAATACTTCGTCCGACCCATATTCCTGTCCACTTTCCTTTTCTAAAAGTGAAACTATATAAATTTTGACCAACATTTTGAAATCCACCAAATTAATATAAGAAGATTATAACTTGTAGTATTTTTGCGTAGTCTTTGAATATCTAAATTATAATTTTAAATTATTAAATTGATATAATAAAATAAATTAAATTTATTATCCTTTTAATATAGTACTCATAAGTATAGATGTTCCAATCAGTGGCGGATGTAGATAGAGCCGAGGGGGTTCATCCGAACCCCCTTCGGCGAAAAATTACACTGTATATATAAGGTGAAAATTATTTTTTATGTATATATAGTAGACGTTGAACCCCCTTAGCTTCTTCATTTATGGCTTCTTTATATTTTTGAACCCCCTTGACATAAATCCTGGCTCCGCCACTGGTTCCAATTCTTGGTAAAATTATTTATTTATCAAACTAGATGGTATGCACGGGCATATGTTTTATGTTATTTGTACAACTATAAGATACCAAAAAGGTCCAATTGTACTTTCTAAATTGTTAAGCAACATTATTAAAGGGGAAGTTATACTATCAAACTAATTAAATATTAACGATTCATATATTATGTACATGAGGAACAAAATTATGCAGGATACAAACTTGTACATGATATATGTTAACATACATATTTGCAACATAATACATTCTTCAGCTCCTTGGATGAGAGCCTGTTTAGGTAGTGGACCATTAGAATATGCATACGTTTGGGAAAGTTGATAATCCCATAAAACTTCGTTGTCGCAAAGCTTCGTTTTGCAGCAGTATACAAAGTATGTGAACCTCTGGTCCGTCTTACATGACGGATTCTGAAATTTCAGATTCCTTTGGAGAAAAGAAGGGGAACAAAAGTTAAAGCAGTACAAGGACCAAGTAATTATGTTTCAAATTGAGAAAAGAATGCTTTTCCAACATAGCTCCAAAATAAAGCAATAAACTAATTACAAGCAAACAGTATCTCAACAAGACTAATCAACTTCAACTTTGAACATATTTTCCTTTATCGTAATCTACTTAAACTTATATTAAACCCTCACGCCACGCTTGGAGTATTTTGGTTCAACCCCATTTTTTTCGGGGTACTTTGGTTCTGGACCCTTCATTTCTCCAGCTATAAAGAGGGAAAAAAGAAACTTGCTCTCATGTTCCCTAGAAAAGATATTCAAGAAACAACTCTTAAGAAGCAGCAACAAACAGGGAGAGCTTCTTGTTATGATAAGGCTAGGGTGAAGAAAGGCCGGCCATGGTCAACCGAAGAAGATGTATAGCTAAAGAAGTATGTAACTGGTAGAAACTGGATTGTTCTTCCGCCAAAAGCTAATAAAAATAACGTGTGGTCCGCTATACGTGTGTATTAGGAAGTTCTCAAGCAAGGAACAACAAAGACAAGTAAAGAAAACACTATTTGATAAAGGAAATTATTGCACTAAAAGGAACTCAAGGATCAATGGACCATTAAACATAATGCAAAGCATCTAGGGGAGTTCCCAGTGGAGAGTAGTCACATTCCAGAGTCCAGGCATACATATCCAAGATCATTTGTTGGAATATCTCAGTAGGCTTCAAGGCATCAAGTTTTCAGTCATTTAAACAAAGAAAGAATCAACCTAACATAATAAAACACATAAGCTGTAAAGTGTGCATAAGAAAACTTTTATGAAGTTGCATCTCTTAAGTCTTGTAGATTAGAATCTTTAAAAGCAAAAGATGGTAGTTCTTCTTTGCTTTGATTTACAGACTGATATTGAGTCCAATAACATTGTGATTGCACCAGAAAATTCTTTTGTGTGGGCTTTACACACCAATACTTACACTCCAAACCAAAGAACCCCCTATCCTTGCCTATTTTTACGGAAGGTTTTCTTCACTCAACTAAACGGAGTAAGTAATAGTTGTGAAAACCACACTCCCGGAGCTCTAATTAATTGATTTTGACTTATTAACAGGTGATTCTGCACTTCTTTTTCTTAGTTAAACTTTATTATCGGTATATGTATATGCCTTGTGATACAGGATGATTGACTTTTTGGTAACTAATTTAATTCGTCAATTTTAACTTTTGACAGAGGTGCACGCCATATATATTTGACTTTCGGATTTCACCTTCTTTTGTTTGTGGATATCATAAATTGGGTTTCAGATATTTTAGTTGCATGGCAGCATTGATGTTTCTAATTTTTATCATTTTAGTTTGAGTTCTCTAGGGCCTTGTATTTGGATAGCATAAATTGTTATGATGAATTTCAGATATTTACATTGCAGGCATTAGTAATGATTTTGCTAGTTTTTATGATCTCTTTTTTCAGAACATAGCAGAAAAATTAGTGAAATTCACTATGCATAGTACAAGAACTGTTACTGTCATATCTGCGACTGGTAACTTATCCAGAGTGACACTTGAGAAACCTGGAACATGTGGCGAAAAGACAAAACATGAGGTTTTTCCCAAGCATTGCTTTCCAATTCTTATTGATTTAGTTTTTATGGTGCCACTATGCCTGCCATAACACTCATCAAAGCCTTTTGGTTTGTCTATGCGCTTTTAAAATCTACTTTATAGACTGAGGAAATGGAAGTTCATCCCCATTTTAAATTTTCATTCAATTGTTAATGCATGAAAAAACAAAGCGCGATGGAAGTAAAAGATTCGTATAGGCAATACAAACTAGTTGGGCAATAGTCCTAGACATGTTGGTGTACTTGAATTAGGTCGGGCATTTGTCATGAACCTTTTTAGATTGTCAAGAGATCTACATATTAGTAGAAAAGTATAGAACTATAGGATTAGCGTGGAGATGAAACAGGTCAAATGGAATGAGACACAGTTCATATGGCAGGCAGTTAATCTAAATGTGTTCTCAACTCCTTTCTGTGTCTGAAGTTATGTGACGCATTCTTTCGAAATTTCACTTCTACTGATCACATGTGCTTTTGTTTTACTCTTCCGGAATGCTTATCATTCCTCTGATGTTCGCCTCTTGTAGGGACTGTTTCGTATAATGTCTCTAAATGGTTCATTCATGTGGGAAGATGGATGGATAGGTGGATTAGACCTAATGACTTTCTCTGCAGATGGATCAATTGTAGTAGGTTCTGTGGCGGGTGAACTAATTGCTGCAGATCAAGTCCAGGTTTGCACGCTTTTGTCTCCAAAGATAATTTTAGGCAGTTCCAGCTTGTCTCTACCATTTTTTAAAATGTCCCATAAAGCTCTACTGCTAAATATGTATTAGTTGAGGAAACTTTCGTAGATCAGGACGAGCGGAGTTTCGTGTATTTTTTCTACATTTGTATTGTTCTTGTCCTTACCTTTGTGTCTTGTTCTTCTGTTTATTTTCAAGTTCTGAGAGTTACTCCTTTTCACTGGCGGAGTTATGTTCTCTTCTTCCGACTATACGAAAGCAAATATTTGCATGTGAATCCTGAAAGGGTTTGATGGGCTCATTGTTTCTCTCTCTCTCTCATTTAATCGAAAATATATTGCAAGTGCATTTGCTATCTTATACGGCATGCCATCCCACAGTTACCCCTTCAATTTATGGGAAGATCAGAATCAATGATATTCCGACTCTCCCGAAACCTGAATTGAGTCTTTCTGGAATAGTATCAAAAGAATACTATGTCTCTGGAATCAATTCTGGCATTTGTTCATTACGTTATCTAGGCTGCATGTGTTTCAGCACCATATGTTATGCAGTTCTGTTTTGCATAAACTCTTGACTGGGTGGTTTCTGTTCTAGGTTATTGTTGCCAGTGTCACTCTAGATGGTAAAGAAGATTCCAAGTCGTCAAAGCCTGACGAAGTGTCGCCTGCACCAGTGAAGGCCCATCCTGGCGAAGTGAGTGAAGTCAACAGCCAACCGTTACATGACACTACAATGTGCTGACGCGCTAATTTTCTCTTGTGCTGTTGTAAAATTGGGTACTGCCATTGTTTACTGCTGATACCACTGGTTTTTTGTTTTGTAGAACTTTTCTCGTCAGTCTATTTCCAATATATGATAGGATTTTTATTTTGTTTCACACCATATTGTCAATGGGGTTCACTAAGATCTGAGTTCAAAAATCATATATGTACAAGTACCTTTTTTCCCCTTTGGATGCTCTAACCTTGCACTCAAAACACTTGATAATCAGAAGGGCAAAGACAAAAAAGAAATGAAAAGTAGTATTAGTACTACTTGTCTCAGATGATAACTCGCACATTCTGGTAATGAAGTATGAAAAATTCCTCCTGGAAGCTGTCTAATAATAAGATCTTCGTGTGGTTCTCTACTCTTTCATTACGACACGACAATCCTTGTATGCTTATGGTCGCCTCAATCCCAACAACAACAATTATGCCAATTCCAAGCAAGTTGAGGTCAACAATATGAATCCTTATTGACCAAGTCGGTCCATTTGAACTCATTGCAGTCAAATATTATACAAAATAAAGAATAGTACCCTGAGATAAAAAAAAAACAAGCAGAAAAACATTGAGGAAAGTATTGGAAACTGGTCACAATTTCTCAACTTGATGTGATTGCGACTACATGCTTCATAGTTAAAGTCAGACAAAGAAATATGGTAATCCTACTTTTTAGCTCTCTTCAGTAGTAATCGTAGGGAGAAAAAACCCAAAGCAAATGTTTGCCAAAACCACCCTCTTGCATTTGCAGGATCTATTCTTTTTGCAAGATTCCATGCATATACACCTTCACCTAAATGTGCAGCAGCCGCTAGAACAAACATTAATTTCAATACCAACATAGAGGGAAAGAAGAAGAGGTGAACTGCTCTAATAAAGGGAATGGGTCCATAATCGGGCAGGTATGCAGCAGCAAACAATGATGACACTCCAATCACACAAAACAGCCATGCCCATATTGTAGGTCCATCCAAACTCCTCCTTTTTCTTTCTTGCCAATATGCGATGGTTGCAGCCATGCCCTCCTTATAACTCACCATTGGGACGTATCCAAGCTCCTCCTTTGCTTTTAGGAATGAGAAGTAATGAGTGACACCAACCTAGTACAAGCAGAAAGCCAATATCAACTAGAATTCCACCTCTTTCTAGAGGAAAATGTTGTGTCCATGACCTCAGAGAGTTCACTATTGCTTGACAGATTTGAACATCTGCTGTGAACAGGGAGAAGTCGGAAAAAAATGACTGGAAGGAACAAGTCTCAAGCAAGGTAAAACAGTTAGGTTATCTAACCAGTGGGCAGTTTTTGACCAATAAAGTCGATTCATAGACAAAGGAAAAAATCTGGGACATTTGCCTAAGTAGATATGCACGAGTAATAGATCTATTATCAATTCGATAATAGTAAGAGTTGCCATAAACAAAGTAAAACTAGGTGGAAAGATACATATAACCGGTTTATGGTATCATGAGTAATTTAAAGTCATTCATCTAGAATAAAATTGCACAGAGTAATTAACTAATGCGAATTAACACAGTAAATTAACTATTTATTGGCAAGAATTACAATAATCTAAAAGTTATAAAACTTAGAAAAGAAGGAAAATCTGAGTGAATGGCTAACAGAGAATTGGGGAATGAGAGAGAATCTAATCGAAAAGGAAACTGTAAGTACGTTTTTTTAGTAAAAATAAATTCATTCTCCAAAAAGTATGTGTTCAACTGAAATACGAGAAAAGACAGGAATCATTATCTATTAATCTAAAAGGAAAGCAAAGGAAAAAAAGTCAATGAAAACTCTAAGAGGAAGTATTAGTAGTAAAGGGGGCGCTGTGGTCCCTGCCAACCCCATCCCCCTTGTTCCAGCCCTACAGTGAGAATAGATTTATCTCTATTAGAGGTGGCAATTCTGAACCCAACCCGCCCAACCCACCAAAGATTAAACAGGTTGGGTTAAAGAGTGAAAAGCAGATGGGTCAAAATATGTATAACCCATTTCGACCCGGGGAAAGAGCGGGTTAGAGAGATTTAACCCAACGGGTTAGGAGACAACCCAATCCACTGGGCTGAAATTGCCCATAAAGCAAATGAATAATATCTGGCATAGAGTTCGAGGACCAAAAGCTCAATGACAGAAAGCATCTAACAAGTCCCAAAAATAAGTCATTTGGATGTTCAGGAAGTCCCCTTATTAATTTGATACTGATTAATTTATTGCTATATGATTTGGAAAAGGAGATTTATTAAATGCTTCATAAAAATTTTAATTTTCTTTGATAAAACTATCAATAATATGAAATTATTTTTTAGTGGACTTCTTAAGTCTGTTATACTCATTAAAAGAAATAGTACTGATTTCAGGAGCTACCGAAGTCTTTAGTGTACTTCCCAATTTTCACATGTGCGATAAGTTTATATATTCTATTAATATCTAACAATATTCCAATTACAACAACATGTTTCTAGCCTAAGTTACTCAGACTCTTCGAAAGTGTTGCCGCACCCGTGTCAGATCCTCCAAAAATACGCTACTTTTGAAGGATTTGACACGCACCTGACGACATTATAGGCGAGTCAGAGTAACTTAGTTTCTAACTTATAATTTCACTAAGAATGGTAATTACTACTGTATAATATGCCAAGGATTACATACATAGGAAATAGTTTTATATAATAATGAAACTCACATATTAGAAGCCTCAACACTTAAAATGTATATTTATTCTGACAAAAATGCTACTAAAAGAATTATATGAATGACGAGTAAATTAAGAGATCAAAACAAAAAAAATGATATTAGAAAACCATAATGGCTCAACAATGTAAGTTTTGTCTAGCTAATGTTATTAGTATCATTCAATTGATTTTGTTTTGTTTTTGGTTTTTGACAAATCATGAGAGTTCATTTATTATGTCAAAAAGAAGCATACATAAAACACCATATCTTATGCATAATAAGACCTAAAAAAGCTAGAGGTTAAATAAGCTGCAAAAAAATTACTGAGTAGAATTATAGTTAAAACTGGAAATCCGAAAGTATTTCCTGTTCTGTGTTAATAATAAAATCTGGTTGATGTCCTTGTATACACAATGAAGGATGCCTCTGTGTTGGGCGGGTTGGGTTATAACCCGTTGCTCAACCCATCTTGACCCAAGTATTCTTTGGGCGGATTGGGTCATGACCCATTTGTTATACCAACCCATTCTAACCCGCCCAATTGACACCCCTAATCTCTATACACTTTAACAGGTCAACAAAGTTTCAAGTTCGTCATGTAACTCTTGGAAAATATGTAGGCAATAAAAAACCTGAAAAAGGATCCAGGGGAAAGAAGAAAGCGATCACTCATTCAGGATAATTGCCATAACAAGAGAACCATTCATCCCTATCTAATTTTGAGAAAGTTTCCCAGAAAAGCCAGTGAAGCCTATTCATATGAATAAAAGAAGCAACAATGGATTCAAAGATGAAGCACCAACCTTATAAACTTCAGCAGGAAGGATCAGAGGTTGAGGAAGCCACCTACAATTTAACCAGGGATACAGCAAGGAGTAGAAAGCCCAGAAAAGTTTTCCCAGAAGAAGAGCATGAGAGGCAGCTAGTGATGTCTTTGGTAGGTCATAATCCAGGCTTTTCAGTAAAGGGCGAAGGAACTCAAAACTGTTGATGGGAGAACCTGCAATACAAGATCAACCATGAAGGAAGGTGATGGGGTAAGTAACAACCTTTTAGAAACTTTTTTACTCTAATAAGCAACTAGTTATGCTAAAGTCTTTGGATAATTCTAAAAACATAATCTTAACCAGTAATTAAACCTCTACTTGGTCCAATACAAGATTTCACAATCCGACACAACAAATATAAGCGAAGGAGTAGTTACCATCTGATATAAAATAAGGCTGACCAGCAGCAATTGGATGCCCTTCTCTACCAGGGATGTCATCCAAAAGTCCCATACTAGCCAATAAAAGCGCCAATACAAGATTGTCCATGTACACCCAATCTGATTTCACATTTGGTGAACCTATTTTAAAGGGAAGCAGACCTAACTTTGCAAGAGTTATGATCCTCGGCAGGTGCCTTTCTTCACCTGGCCCATAAATAGCAGCTGGACGAATTGCGCATGTGTAAAGGCATTTCCCATTCTTCTTACTTTGCAATGAACATACATGCAGAGAAGAGTGAAAACAACCATATAAATTATGTCAATACAAACATCAAGCTACAGTTCTAGATGTGAACCACCATAAATATTTGTATACACACACATTATACACAGGTAAATAAGCAGAGATGTAGGGGGTTTGGGTACAAAATCTACATATTTCATTTATTTTAAAAGCTGGATGTATCCATTAGGAAGTTAGTGAAGATATGTGGAAGTGATATCAAAGTGCTTTTAATAATAAAAAGACACCTCTGGAGCATGTTGCATTTTCCTTTTTGTATATATTTTACCAAAATATTGCATAATACAGAAGTAAAAAATTAAAGAAATACCATTACTATCATGTTATGATTCCGGAACCAGGTAACAGAATTGAAAAAGCCAAACAGCTCTTGAGGGGTTACTAGTTTCTATTACATTGTATAGCATACATCCACAGGAAATATTACGGGTGCATTGTGAATGAAAATGTTCCTGAAAAGATTACTTACTTGAAGGGACGACCATTGCTCTTTAGGACTAATTGTTCAGCAATGGATTTGCTGCGTCCATATGGATCAGCATGGTCATCTATAGGGAAATAAGGTAGGCTTTCATTGCCATTAACAATTTCCTTGCCACCATAAACAACATTAGGTGTGCTCACATAAACAAGCCTCTTAATCCGATGGTGAAGGCAAGCATCAATAATGTGGCAGGTTCCATTTATATTAACCTCATCAACACGACTATATTGGAGCATTTCTTTCCCCGACATGCCATAGGAAGCAAGATGGAAAACACAATCTGCTCCTCGTAGTGCTTTCTGAACATCTTGTTTGTCTGTTATATCCCCTGAAATTTGAAAACCAAGCAAATTGAGCTGCTGCAGAAAACACTACAGGACTCGGTGAAATAGTGATTATTGTATCATCAGGTTTGGCAATCATAACAAGCGGACTATAAACTACTCCCTCGGTTCAATCCAAATTTATATGACACTCTTTCCTTTTTAGTCAGTCCCAAAAAGAATGAAACCTTTCAACATTTAATAACAATTTGACTTTAATTTCCTATTTTACCCTTAATGAGATGGTCTTGTAGCCACACAAATATCTAACTTATTTTAGACGACAAGTTTCAAAAGACTTCATTTTCATTCTTAAACTTTGTGCTAAGTCAAACACCCATAAAGTGGGACAGAGGGAGTAGTAGTCTTCAATTTGCAAACGCAGACAAGTTCCTTCTAATCAATCAATCAACTACACCTCACCAAATTAAGTTGGGATTGACTATCTCCGAATGACTTTATCCGTTCTGCTCTATTTAGATTCATTTTATCCCAATACCCCTTAAAGCTGACATTTTTTCACTAACCCATCTCTTCTCATGGTCCATTTATTACTTTATTTGAGAGTTTAGTCCGCCAAATGAGACCATTCCTAATCCATTTTACCAACTTCATTTGTCTATACACTTAATCACTAAATAAATGGAGAAGAAACATTTTTTTTAGCAACAATCAGATCAATATCCCTTAAAGCTGGCATCTTTTCACCAACCCATCTCCTTTTATTACTTATATTGATCGGAATTGAGAGTTTAGTCCGCCAAATGAAACCGATCTTAAAATTCACTTGATCAATAAATAAATAAGTGAAGAAGCAAAAAGGGAAACTTTTATTTTTGAGCAAGAATCAGATCAAAACAAGAAAGTTGACTATTCCCTTACCTTGGATGAGATGAACACCGTGATGAAGGAGTAGAGGGGAGAAAGGAGAATGGGTACGAAGATCAAAGGCTTTAACAAGACGAGCACCTCTTCTAACAAGCTCAATACAAAGTGCCGACCCTACAAAGCCAAGTCCACCTGTCACCACGAAACTATTATTCTCTATCCCTTCCTCCTCACTCAGATGCATTATTTCTCTCTACTGCTTTCCCCAAATATCAGCAACTCTTTCCCTTTTCGCTGACTTTTGCTCCGACTCTCAATCGTTGTTAGTTTTACTAATCTCAATCTCCCCCATATTACATGTTATATTATTATGCTATTAAATTGATAATCTAGAATTAATATAAAATTCTTTACAATAAGTTTTGAAGATATGTTACTTGCGTGACAAATTATTAATCATTTTATATATTGAGGGAGAGACTTGGCTCCATGTACTGCTAGCACGTAGTATATTTGTGTCACATTGAATCCCACCAATTGCTATTTCGTCTTGGCATACTCTTCTTTTATTTCTAACTTTTTTTTTAGTTACGTATGAGAATGGAGAAATCGAGTAATGGTGGAATTCACAGCTTTTACGTGGGGTATTTTCATTACTTCTCCCTCCGTCCCAATTTATTTAGCACTTTTCGATTTTTGAGAGTTCAATAAATTGTTCTTTGATCGTAATTTTTTCATATGTCTTTTAAATTTTTTAAGTTATTAATTATGGTGACTTGTACTACTTTTTACGTAGTTTTCAAATATGAAAATTTTAGAGAATTTATATTCAAACACACAATTAAAATTAAAAATTTTGATTCTCGAAAAGCAAAAAGTGTTAACAAATTGGGACAGAGGGAGTAATTGTATATTACTACTAGGCTACTACTAAAATAATATAAACCTTGATAACCTTCTTGATATACATATCATACTTTCGAGATCTTTTTGAAAAAAATTATTTATCCCTCATGTTGCAATTCACTTTAAAATGCTTTGGATCTCATCAAAATTTTGAAATTAAGTGTGATGATACAAGAGTACTGCTAGGATTAGTTACCTTTGAAAAGTTCTTGCGTTGCATCTTTCATTTACCGCCAAGAGATGTGGTAGAATAGTTAGCTATCCTTCATCGTAACTCAGAGATTTTGAGTTTGAACTCTAGAAATAGAGTTTCTTTTGATGAATGGTAAAATTCCATACTGTGCTTTTTACAATGTGAATCCAAATTAATCTCGACAAACAATGCTTCCGGACACCGGTTGATTTAAATATGATTGCAATAAAAAGCAACCGAATAACCATTAAGTTGATAGTATATATAACTTCAACTGTTACATAAATTACTCGAAAACGAATCTATCATCGCTCATAAAGTTGGACTTAATGTAACAAACACTATGTATCAAACTAAATCCAAAACTCTTCCATTTCATTCTTTGTATACAGCTTCCTAAAAGCAGGAAAGGAACAAAAAAAAAAAAATGGTATTCAAGAAGAACAAATTAAACAGTAGTATTCAAGTGTGTAAAGCTAGAAGAAGGAGAAGTTGTTAAATCTGAAAGAAGAGTGAGAAGCAGATGCAGCGTAAGCTTGAAGGAGCTCATTTTGAGCAGACCAGAATTCTGCTTTTAGACCAGCCCTCCTTATTGCTTTTAGTATTCTGTTCCTGTGTGCATACCCTGTCACCACCACTTTTTGACTGTTCCCGTCCACTTCCACTTTCTCTATTCCTGTAGTCATTTTTTTCCCCACAAAAATATCAGAATCAATTTATTTATTTGCCTTGTAGGAAATTTGAAGAGAGAATTAATTAACTGAATAACTAATGATTACCTTTTAATTTTGACAGGCATTTGCGCAGTCTTTTCTCATGTATTCCTACCATCTCTACCTTCAATTCAACTGTCTGCCATAAAGAAAATAATAAACTCAGATTATTCATTTCAAAGTAGTAGTTAATTATTTATTGCTACAAACAAAGAACCAGCTAGCTAATTTGTCAGGGGTGGCAAAACAAGAGTACAATGTGTGGTCATAAACAAAAACAGCAGGAAATCTAAAACCTCCCTAATCATCATTAGTTAAGAACATGGACCAAAGGCGTATTCGGACGGCGCACCTAGTCCATATTCACTAGTTTTAATTGAACCTAGTATTTTCGACATAAGAATATGGATATATGTGCGGAAAACACTAAAAATTCAATGAACATTATAGTAATTTTTGAACTCTCATAATTTCAAGAGTACAATATGTTAAGGGAACAGCCAGAAGTTTTATTGTGACCAAAGGAAAAAATATCCTAGTACAAACCTCCATGTTCATGGTGATTGATGGAGTGGCTAAGCAAATGGAGGGACAAGCAACAAAGAGAAAAAAGGATATATATGATATATTATATTGATGATACAGTTAGGAATGTGTACACTGGAAAACGGCACAAACGAATAACAATGGATGAAAGACATAGCAAGAGAGGCAACTTATATATATGTGAATAAAAGTAGGGGGAATAAGGGAATAAACAACAAAGTGAATCTTGGTGATGGGAATGATCTGCTTTCTTTTTTGGTCTTGCTTTGCTTTATTAAAAGAATCAGTAGATCGCAAGGCAAATTAAAGGGTTCAAGGAAAACTAACAAACAAGAAATGTGCTATGATCGAGATCCAGATCACGGCTTTTAATTTCTTCTTCTACTACTATTACTACTACTATGTACTAATGGTAGTTATAAGTTTGCAGAATGGTGAAAGCAGCTCGATCTTCAAAGGTCCCCTCTCTCTCTCTCTGCCTAAAGCAATGTGAGCGTTAGTTAAGAAACATTCCCAATGATTGGCCTTTGACGAGTCCAACTTTGCTTTTAATTCCTCTCTCTCTACACAGTCTCTTTTTCCCTTTTTTTTTTTTTTAATAAAAAACTTGCTATGTGATTTATCTTTTTTAAATTAACCTATGGTATGGTTTCTCTTTGTGGGGAGAACCAAAAAAAAATATGAGGAAATGAATTAAAGCTACCTAGACGGTCTAAGCAAATAAACTACTAAAAGAGGCAAGTTTTATTGCTTAACAGAGGTGTTTCTCTTTATGTATATACATAAACTTTACTTGGATATAAAACTAAATAGTTGTTTTGATTGTTGGTTGGAAAGAGAATTGTTCATGTATTAAAGCTAGCATAACTAACATCATGTTTGATAATTTTTTAGCCTCTTCGTATAAAATTCAATATACCACATATATATATATATATATATATATATATATATATATATATATATATATATATATATATATATATTTGATTATTAATTTACAATCCCACATGAATAAAACAATTATGAGCCAATTTATATTATATAGGAATTAATAATTGAAATCGGCATTAATAATAGCTACATAACTCTAGCCAGCTACCAAACAACCATGATATGTATAACTGATTTTCATAGTTTCCAACAAGCTAGCTCTATCCTTAACATCTGATTTTGGAAAGATATGTTAAACTGGTCATATGTCCAAACATAAGGGAACAAGACAAAAGCTATATGTGCAGGAAGACAGAAGATCCCATTGTGTCTTTCCATGCATCTCAAGGAGTTATGTGTGGGGATTGCTAATTAAGGAGTATTATGTCGGAATCCAATCTGGATCTTTGGTGTTCTTTTTCTGTTTTAAATTCACTTCTTTTGGTCAAGGTGCTTTGTTGTTTCTCCTTTCTTGATCACTAATTCCATTTTCATATCCTCGGGAATTTCAACATTTGAATTGCTCATGACCGTTCTCAATATTGTCTCTCCAAATATCAAATAACTACTACTCTTTCAAAGGTTTGATTCATCGTCTCTTCATTTGCTTTCCTTTCAACGAGGCTCTCGAAAAAGAAAACCTCATTTGTTATTAGTCATACGCGACATCGTTTGTTAATTGCTTTCGATAAGAAATAATCATTGACTTTAACTGATAGCTATTGATAAATCAAGAATCATAAGAGATTGCTAAGTGTTCTATATATTTTGTGATCTATAATTCATGAACTATAGACTATTTATACACAAATACCTACATAGTTACAGGCATAATTCTAGATGTATATCTTGCACAATATCGAGTCATATCTTCTACAATATTAAGGATGTGATTCTGCATAATTAAAGAATATATAAAATCATATCTGAAAATAAAACCATATCTAATATGGTATCTGATATGGTCAACAACCCCCCCCCCCCCCCTCTCTCAAATTTATGCTACATATCAAGAAGCATTAATTTGGATAATAGGAATTGGTGCCGACTCCTTGTCATAGCTTTTGTGAACAAATCTGTCAATTGATCATGTGAAGTGATATGTTGAAGACTGATGACTTGATCAACAACAAGTTCACGAATATAATGACAGTCCACTTCGATGTGCTTTGTATTTTCGTGGCGGACCGGAGTTGTTGCTATCTGTATTGCACTTGCATTGTCAGCATGTAACGTAGTGGCGCGATCGACATGAATATGAAGTTCTGCCAACAACGACGTATCCATACAATTTTAACGCGAGTAGCTGAAATTGATCTATATTCTACCGCCGTTGACGATTTTGAGATTCTTGACTGTTTCTTACACTTCCATTAGACAAGTGATGATCCGATCAACATGTACCATCCTATTGTAGACTTCTGAGAATTTGGCATCCTGTCCAATTTGCATATGCACATCCTTCGAGGTTCAGAGACGATGATGAATGAAAGAATAGACCTCGAATGATTGTACACCGAACATAGCGAATGATCCTGACGAGAGCAGAAATTTGATGTTGGGATGGATTTGCAACAAATTGACTCAAGACTTGAACTGGATAAGAGATGTCTGGTCTTGTTATTGTCAAATAAATTAGACAACCAATGAGCCTCTAGTATAGCGTTGATCGTCATTTTTGTATTTCACATAGATCTCCGTGGGGGTTTTGCTACTTTATGATCACTAAGTGCTTGTGTAACAAGATCTTCCACATATTTCCTTTGGCTGAGCATGATACCATCCTGCAAATATTCAGCTTCCAAACCCAAAAAATATGTTAACCTACCAAGGTTCTTCATTTTGAAGATTGCATTAAGATGGTTACATTTAGCATATACCTTTTCGAGATGCTTCAACATCTCCAATGCCAGATTGAACAGACGCAGACTAAGGAGCCGTTTGGACATGATTTGAAATCATGAGATAAAATCATGATGATTTGAAGTTGAAATTTTGTTTGGATATGCAATTTAGATTTCTTAAGTTGTATTTTTTTTAATAGATATAAAAACCCATAAGTTGTGAAAACCATCAAAATTTTCCCAATTCTTATACAATCTTATCAAAAGAGCAAGTCATAGTTCATAACAAAATAAATATGCTACTAGAAGTCTAGAACGCCTTTCTAAAAAATACAACATCAATTGATCAAATTTTAGTTCAATAAAATGGAAGATTGAACATGAGTTGTAGTATAACTACTCTTTAATATAATCCTCTCACATAGTTGGTAAGAGTAAATTTGTTATAAATATACTACCAACTTGTAGATATTTTAATATTTGATATAAATGGTTGGTAAACATGATTGGTAAATATATATACGAACTTATAAATCTATTTTAACAAATAAACTTATGGGTCAAATTTTACATTTTAAAAAATTTGAAATCATGATTTGGAATCCAAAATCATGCAATCATGAGATGAAATCGCGTGTCCAAATGTTGATTTCATCTCATGAGAGTGCAACATCTGCGTGTATGGAATTGAGGATCCACGAAATGACACGAGCATTGTTAGCATGCCAAACTTGTTTTTCCTTATCTTTGTATGGCTTAGTTGTTAATCAATCTAACATTTCAAGCAAGCTTTTCCCTTGAACAAAGATACGAAAAGAAAATTCCCACATAAAATCGTTTTTTCCATCAAATTTGGTAGACAAAATATCATGAGAATGTGACTCCATTGGGTAGAGAGAAAAGATAACTTGATGATAGAAATCAAATAGCAACAAAGTATAAGAAATTGAACAATTTCAGTTAAAAAAAATAATAAATTAGGCTCTGATACCATGATAAATATTGATAAATCAGAAGAGATTGAAAAATGTTCCATATATGTTGTGATCTACAATTCATGAACTAGAGACTATTTAGAGCGATTTGGAACCAACTTATAAGCCCTTTTTAGCTTATTTTAGTGTTTGGGTACAAATTTAAAGTGCTTAAAATAAGCCACAAAGTGCTTAAAGTCAGCCATTTATGAGAAGTTGGGATTCCTAACTTTTTTTTGGGGGGCTTAAAAGCCATTTCCGTTGACCAAATAAAATTACTTTTGCATCCCTTATATTTTATTCTAATTCCCACACTACCCTCTCACCTAAAGCCCTAAAAGTGACGATCTCTTCCTCGTTTCATCATCTTTTACAAACAACGCAGTCTCTCACCAAAGCCCTAAAAATATGATTTTTTTCCTCTTTCAGTCATCTTCTATGCAATCCTCTTGCTTTCACCGCAGCTTTTCATCTGGGTAAGTTTTTCTCCATTATTCTCTTGCAGTTTAGTCGAAATTTTTGTGAGTGATGGAGTTACCAAAATGAATTAGTAATAGATTTTTACTCTATTTGGTGTCTGCGGTTTTACATGTTCTGGTCTCAGGCTTGCTTAATTTTGTAAAACTAATTTTGACAAGTATTTGTTAATATTCAGAGCAATAACTATTCAGAGCATTATTGCCCCCTGCCCACCCACCCAGTTCGAAGCTATAGAATTGATCAATATCCTTATTAAGTTCTTCAGATTTCAGTCGAATTTCGGGTTCTTATTTCTTTAGTTTTTTTTTTTTTTTTTTTTGTTCTCCATGATCTTCAATGTTATGAGGGAAAATCCATAAAATAGAAGTGAAGAAACCTATTTGATTTTAAGAAAATTAATTAATAAGAGTTCAAAATATATAAGAGTAATAAATGATGCTTAAGGCTTCCTTATTTTTCTTATATATTACTTTTCGTGTAGTATTCGATTCTCCTTCAGATTTATGTGCTCTTATCTTTCGCTCTCGTGGTTGTAGTATTTGTTTGATTCCTATAAGTCGGGGCAAGAGTGGGCTGGTTCGCTTCCTGTTTGAGGTATGTTATCACTTCTTAACTTCATAAAAGAGCTCTTAAAGACCATTTAGTATGTTTATCGTATAGAACTCACGGGACGGTGATTGGAAACCGTGAGTCCGCGTTATTGAATTAGTTGTGGCTGTTATTGTCATTTGAACTTATTTCTCTAACTCTTGTTGTATACCTTTGTCAGCCTTTCTACTATTATTGTTGTCATCTCATATTTACTCTGATATGTATGTGTTGTTCGACTATCATGGTCTAGCAAAAGCAACATGTTTCATAAGAAAGTATGAAATACTAGCTTTAACTTTATTCCTTCATTTAAAATTTTATAAGATGGATTAGGTTGATATTACATGGATGATGAAAGAGAAAGAGCAATGGGTTAAAACCTGTTAGAAGTCAAAGAGGAAGAACTGGACTGGTAGGTTGATAGGTTAGTTGCTAATTTGAATTTGTAACTTTGCACGCAACGAATAAGGTCTTTTCATTTTTTTTTCCAAACATATAAACAGATCGTAATTTTTGTTTTCCAGAAAGAAAAAACCAACATTGCTCCATTATTAACTCCACGTGATTCAAGTGGAGATGAAAATGCTTACCACTTAATCATCTTTAGTCAATAGATTAGGAACTTGGCCAGAGCAAATAAAGGCTTTGATTTTAAGTAAGAAGATGGGATGGTGAAAGATGATATGGTAGGTTGGGTTTGGTTAGTGAGGTTACACGCCATACTTCTTTAAAATATTAATGTCATATCACGTGAGATTGGGCTTCACCTTGGTTACTGAAAAGTTAATATAATATTTTTTTATATCAATATATAATATAAATTCGGCTGTTGCTGTTGCTGGTGCTGGATGCGTGCTGGTGCTGGCTGCTGTAGCTGCTAGCTGCAGTTGCGGGCTGCTGCTGCTGCGGCTGCTGGTTGCTACTGCTGGCTGGTGCTGGTGCTGGCTGCGTGCTGGTGCTGGCTGCTGGCTGCTGCTGCTGCTGCTGGTGGCTGTTGCTGCGGCTGTTGGTTGCTGCGGCTGCTGGTTGCTGCTGCTGCTGCGGCTGCTGGCTGGTGCTGCTAGTTGGTTCCTTTATTGGCGTTTTGCATTCCTTGTGCACATACTCTGGCTTATCATTGTTTCTTGTATGACAAACTTCAATTTATGTTACACGTAAGATACATATATGGAGTCTTTCACGGCTCGTGCAAACATTGGCATACCTTCTTAAACATGTTAAAGCTGTTCATGAAGTTGGAAGTAATCTAGGACATGTTTCTTCTTGCAGTCCCAGTGGCATTTCCATGAGCAGTGGGAATTGAAGGTATCTAGCCTCTTAGAGTGAAGTGATACGATGTTTGAGGTTGAAAGCGACTTGGAATATGACTTAAATATGACTTTTTCTAGGCTTAAATATGACTTTTTCTTTTGGCTTTTGGCTCATTTAATTAATTAATTGATGCTGCTTTTAGTCTATTCTATTACTATTGCTCGTTGTTGCCCAAATTTTTCACATATTGGCCGACTTGAAGTTGTATTTAGAAATACTTAAAATTTTGTTTTCACTTTTTCTCCACTCTTGGTACATTCAAATAATCAAATATTTTTTATGCTTCCACTTCTTCTTTATTATCTCTCTATTTTGGTATGTGTACAAAAAGCTGTGACTACGGAATTGTGGCTGTGTGTTTAGTTATTGGGCTGCCAACATTATGATGTTGCAGAGTTCATGAACGTTTATTTCTCCTTTCTTCAGATTGTTTACATTCAATCATGCCAGAAACTAGTAAAGCACGAAGTAATGCTAAGTGGGATGATGATGCCAACATTAAATTTATAGATTTGTGTGAAAATGAGATTAGACAAGGACGTAGACCACACACTCATTTAAATAGAGATGGATGGAATAATGCTGTTGAAGAATTCAATAGAGCCACGGGAAGAAACTATGATAAAAATAAATGAAAAATCATTGGGATAACATGAAAAAAGATTGGATTCTTTTTAAGAAGTTGATGAGAGGGAAGACAGGTTTAGGATGGGATGCCACGAAAAATACAATTATGGCAGATGATGATTGGTGGGAGCGAAAAATTAAGGTACATCTCTCACATTTTTCTATGTCTTTCTTTTTTCTTTCATTGCTAAATTTCTTGGTTAGTTTAAAGTAGTTTTGAATTTTTTGTTACAGGAGGATGATCGATACAATAAGTTCAGGAAAATAGATCTTTCACTTATATGGTATCGCTATGATGCGTTGTTTTCTGATATTGTTGCTACTGGAGAAAGAGCATGTGCAGCGAATCAAGAACAAATGTCTGGCATTGGAGTAGATCTTGATGAAGAAGGAACAAATAATATTGGTGGCTATGACAAAGAACACTTTATCAATCCTAGTGATGAAGGGAACGATGAAAGTGATGATATACAGAATGTGGATTCTATTATGTTTCCTAAGCCTTCACTTAAAAGACGAGGTTCAATTGATGATATTGGCACTAGCACTCAAGTAAAAAAAAATAAGGCAAAATCTGGTGCGGCATCAATGAGAGAGGATATACACTCTCTAGTGGAGTTTATGTCTAGTAAAAGCACTGCTACATCCCCTTTGGTAGATGATCCCGTCATCGATAAGTGTATGAATATGTTGGAAAAAATTCTTATATTCCTGCTGGGAGTGGAAAGTACAACTATGTTTGCAACATGTTTCTTAAGAATGATGTACGTCAATTGTTTCTTAAGATGGAAATTGATGAAGCTCGGAAATCTTGGTTGGAGTATAACTATCAATTACACCTTGAGAAAATGGGATGATTGCGTTGCTATGGTTAATTTTTTTTATTGTTTAATGTTCGAACATTATGGTTGTGCGTGTAAACTTTACTTATTGCTTCTTATTTAGACATTGCGGTTGTATCCCTAAATCTTATGGTTGTACGTGTAAACTTTATGTATTGTTAATGTTGTGTTGACGTTGTGGTTGTATCCTTAGACCTTATGGTTATTGTTGTTGTGTTGGCTTTGATGAATGTGGGAACTTTATGTATTGCCGTGGTTGTTTTTCTTTGATGGAATAGTAATTTGAGATTTACAATGTGATTTTCTGAAGATAGATAGGAGTGTATTGAAACAATGGAGTTTCTAAAAAATCTTGAATTTGGGTTCTTGGAAAAACTTTCATTCTTTACTAATTTGAGTCATTTCCATTTTCAGTTAAATGGAGAGTTGGGATATTAGCAATGTGGTATCTCCTCATTTAAGTGATTTGTTAGATGACGAAGATCAAGAAATAAAAGAGATTCGGAGAGAGCAAGATGAGAAGGAGCGGATGGCTTTATGTCATATAACAGGTAAATACATTTTGATGTATTGTGAAAAATACCTATGCAAAGAACCTTGTCGTACATCAATGCGCTCTGGAAATGAGTTTATTCAAGAGATATTACGAGAAAATGAGACTCGTTGTTATGAAAATTTCCGAATGAAGAAGGCGGTGTTCATTGATCTATCCAATGACCTAACTGATAAATATGCGCTTAAACCCACTCGTGGAATGTCTATACATGAAATGTTAGGCATATTCTTGATGACTTGTGCACATGGAGTTGGAAATCGAATGATACAAGCTATCTTTCAACATTTTGGAGAGACAATTCATAGACACTTTCATAGTGTTTTAAAGGCCGTTTGTAAGCTTGCAAGAGATATCATTCAACCACATCCAAATTATAATGATGGTTGTGATGCTCACAAGCTATGTAAACAAAGATATCTCCCTTTCTTTAAAGTAAGTAACCCGTTTATGATAATTTGTTATTCTGCATTGTATCTTTACTACCCTTATATAACAAAAGCTTTATGATAGTTTCTTGCCCCTTAGAATTCAACGAGAAAAAAATGGATCCCAAGTTTCTTATTTTACATTCACTTCTTGTAGGATTGTATTGGAGCAATTGATGGCACACATGTTAAAGCTAGATTACCGCAAGGTCAAGAGATACCATAAATTGGACGTAAAGGTTATCCGACTCAGAATATTCTCGTCGTTGTTGATTTTAGTATGTGTTTTACATTTGCATGGGTTGGGTGGGAAGGAGCAGCTCACGATAGTCGTATATTTGTTGAGGCCCTTCGTAGAGAAGAGCTCAACTTTCCACATCCACGCGGAAACAAATATTATCTAGTTGATGCAGGATATTCACACATGAAAGGATGCATGGCTCCATACAAAGGAAATAATGTAAGATATCACCTAGCTGAATTTCGCCGCGGTGCAACTCGACAATTGCGAGAGCCAAGAGGACGCATTGAGAAATTTAACTATTTACATTCTTCTTGTAGAAATGTAGTAGAGCGCACATTTGGCGTTTGGAAAGCAAGATGGTCTATTTTGAGAGACATGTCATACTATCACATTGACACACAAAGGGACATCGTACTTGCTACTATGGCCATTCACAATTATATTAGAAATAAATGCAATGTGGATGATGCATTCCAAACAGCCGAGAATGAGAGCTATATTCCATCGGTTGATTCTAATGATATTAGCACAACTTCAAGAGCTAACAATGTAGATGTCGAAGATGTAGGAGAACAAAATGATGTCTATTGGATGGGTTTTCATGATATGATTGCTAATGACATTTCTAATGCTTGATGCTTGTATTATATGAATATTTTCCACTTCTTGTATTTATAGTGGAGTGCTTTCGATTGTATTAGCACTTTTATTTTGTGTCAAATTCTCCATCTTTGAAATATGAATTGTATTACCCTTTTTTAAGTCATGTTGATCCTAACTTATTAAAAAAATTGTGCTCTTTATAGCAGTCCTAGGCAAAAAATGTCCATTTGCTTCCGATTTTTTCATAAATGCCAATAATAGATCATCATTATTAGAATTAGAAGTTTTTGTTCTACTTGCACGTTCATCCAGTGCTTCAATTATGTAATTGTTCAAAATGTGGAGGCTCTTCTTTAGACTTTTTTCTGATCCAATGGACAAAAATCTCATAAATTTTCATATGAAGTTGGGGTAGAACAATCTTTTGAAAACTGATTTTAGAGTTGTATCCATTGCAAGTGCAATTGAATTATCATCATGAAGTTCAATGGTGAGAATATTCAAACTTTTCCCTATTGCAAGTCCAAAAATGTTATCAGTGCCAAAACGTATCATTAAATCTTGTAAGTCTACCGAAATGTTTTGTTTTGAAGCCTTGTCTAAGATTGGTAATAAACCATTCTTGATTGCTGGATTTAGCCAACGATATAGTGCATGACCAAGCTTCCATTTTGATAATTCAGGAACCACTATTTTCCTTTGCAAAATTCACTCTTCACCGTTAACATAGGATATATCTGTTGGAGGAAGAAGAATGGTTTAATTAATATTCTCATAATTAATACACAACTCTTTCTTGAAACAACGAATCAATATAAATACATTTCCAATAATGAAATAAATCAAGAAGATATTACTGCCTCCATTCCAAAATAAGTGTCTCTTTTAGCTCATGCACCCCCCTTAAGTAACATGTATTTATAAAAAATTGACTTAAATAAACATTTTATAGTGGAAGTGATTTTAAAATATAAATTACTTTTGATTTGAATCAACTTTAGAGTTTAAAAATCCTTTAAATCAACTTATTTATGGTGTTAACAACTTTAAGGGTATTTCAGTCATTTTGACAGAAAATAACAACACTTATTTACCAAACACATCAACAACTTATTTTCAGCATAAACACTTTTATCCAAACACTCAACTGCTTATTTATAAAAATAACTTTCAGCACTTAAAAGTTCTAAAAACACTTTATACATAAAAATCACTTTTTTTAAGCCAATCCAAACGGGCTCTTATACACAAATACCTACATAATTACAAGCTTGATTCTAGCTATATATCTTGCACAATATCGAGTCATATCTTCCACAATATTAAAGATGTGATGCCACATAGTTAAAGGATATATAAAGTCATATCTGACAATAAAACTATATCTGATATGGTCAACATTAACTCAATCTTAAAATTAGCTCATGAGATGAAAATTATTCAAACCATATAAAAAATCATCATCTCTCAATCAATGTGGATCACTTAATTAACATCCCCACACGCTCATACTTGCTTATTAAAGCATGATTGAATAACATCATATGAGGATCTAATACTAAATCCTCGATCTCTCAATCAATATGGATCACTTAATTAACATCCCCAACTCACTCAGACCTGCTTATTAAAGCATGATTGAATAACATAATATGAGGATCCAATACCGGAACACACAATAAAGAATACGCTTATACTTTTTTTGCTAAAATGACAACTTTGAAGAACATAATTATATTGTAATATATTCACTTTAAAATCGTATATGCCTTAATTCAAAAATGAAAACTTAGGATGACTATTTAAATAAATTCAATGAATATTCAAATTTTAGTTGGATTGAATTGTAATTCAAATAGTGGCCAATATACAAACTAGGATTGAACGTTAATTTAAATAGCGGGCAATATACAAACAAGGAAACATTGAATATCTAAATAGTTGCCGAATACAAACTAGCAGTAAGTAGTAAACATAATACATATCTTTCATTCATAATTATGTGAAAGAGCATTAATACTTTACATTTACTCTTGAATTTTGCTAACCTACTGCCTTGTCGTATAGATCAGTATTGTACTCTTCCATCCCAAAATAATTGTCATACTTTCTACTTTATAAGAGTTAATTTATTTAATTTTCGGAGCTAAATTAGATTAGATTAATTTAATATTTTAAAGTTGAAATTGAGATATTGAAAAATTGTTGGAAAAGTATTATAAACGAGAATTCTTCTCATATTAATATGACGAAAATATACGTCTTAAAATATTGGTCAAAGCCATATAATTTGACTCTTGAAAAAAGAAAAGTGACATGTATTTTAGGACGGATGAAGTATGTATTTTTTAATTCTTAAATTTTGCCCTTTTAGTTACCCCTTAGCATTTTTAGTACTCGAGGGTCTTATTTGTACATTTGATCCAAATAGACACTTCTTTAATAAAAAATAAAATTTGGGAGGATGTTTCTCTAATTGACACGTAGTCCCTAATGTATTCACCGTTCCGGTGTCCTAATCTTCCATGTACTCCATTAAAGAACATCAAGATTAAGAAAAGGGTTAATGGTTAAGGGCCAAGTTCTTGAAGATTGAAGAGGAGTTTGATTCTGGGTTTGTCCATTTTTTCTGTTTTCAATTTTATCTTTAGGTATACTTACTTGATCAGTCTGAAATTAGGAGAACCCAATTAGCCATTTCAAGAAATAGAACTGCTGAAAATAAAGTTTGAATCTTTTCTAGTGTTAGAGGATAGGGCTCAGACCTTGCTGTTTTCCTCAGAATTCATAATCAAACTTGGTTAAGATCTTTGTTTTTTTTTTTTTTTTCCTTTTCCTTTTTGACTTTAAAGATGGTATATTTTTTCTATGTTTTAGATTTCTGTAAACAACTCTCCTGTTGCAAGATTTTTTTTTTTTGTGTGCAGTTCATTTACTGAGTTGAATTCTGTTTAGCTGGTTGTACGCAATTTATGCTCTTTCTCATTTTGAAATTTTCAAAAAAAGGTATGTAAATTCAATTATCAAGTTAAACTTATTTTGAATGGCTAATGAAGCTTTTTCAAGTATCCAGGTTGAGAAAAAGCTCCAAGAATCTCAATTTTTTTTTTTTTTGGAAGCATAAAAGTCTGAAGTTTTCTCCAAATGTGGATCAGTTTGCATTTTAGTTGGTTTCTTTATTTGCAATGAAATTGTTTAGGCTGTGTTATTCTAGCTAATATTATTGCTTAATTCGGAAAAGGAAAAAAAGAGAAGCTAAAGTAACTGAACATGTTCATCATTTCTGATTCCTCTCTTTGCCCTTTCTGCATAATCATTTGATCCAAAGTTTTGCAATGCTAGTTTAAGGATGAAATTTGCAGTTGATCATTATGTTAGCAATCAAGTGAAGAAAATAACATTTTGTGACCAACCCTTGTTTGGAAAAACTAACTAATAGTAATACCTGATGTGATGTGACCGACAAACGAGAAGTCTTTTCTTTTTCTACTTCTGTTCTTATAATTCTATGTACAATATGTTGGTTAAACATATTAATGTGTTACATTTCTTTAGCTAAATGTGTTCCTTTGAATGCCTTTGAGAAATTGGTTGATGATAGGGAAATTTGACATAGCTTCCAGAATTGGGCCATGCTTTGCAGCAATGGCTAGTTGATGAAAGCTGTTTTAGTAGCTTCCAGAATTGGGCCATGCTTTGCAGCAATGGCTAGTTGATGAAAGCTGTTTTAGTTAACGTCACAAATGAATGATGTAATCTGGTTCTTTATTTTGACACGCTAGACTGGTTTTTGACCTAACTGGTCTTGGGCCCATACATACTGGAGGTGGTTCCAGTTTTGGATGTGGATTGAGCAGAGGAAAACGGTTTCCTATGATAGTAGTGCTATACTCTATGGCTATTAAGACGTCATGAGCTCATTTAGTTATCCAGTTCGTCTAAATTTATGTTTTCACCTACTAGTAAGGTTGATATCAGCTTGGGAGGTTTTGGTTAATGCTTTACACTTAGCTGCTTGCTTACATTCAGTGGTTTAATGGCTTTGTTGAACATCTGTTGATCCTGGAGGTTCAGTTAATGCTTTAAATTGAGTAGCTTGCTTACGTTAATTAGGCGTTTGGACATGCGATTTGAAACCATGGTTTGAAATCAGCGTTTGGACATGCGATTTCATCTCATGGTTTCAAACCATGGGATGAAATCCCAAATAATCCAAAAAGGCATGATTTGGGGTTTCAAACCATGTCCAAACGGCACCTAAGGTTCAGTTCATGTTACATGTGTCTTTAAACTCTCTTTTCTTTATTTTATTGACCTCTTAACAGTGGGTATAATATAACCATAGGATAGATACTAGAAGCATTTTTCCTCAGTATTTGCCCATTCTGTAATAGACTTGTTTATAGATTATATGAAGTACTATAACATACAGATTATGGTATTTATCTGAATTTTTTTCATGCCCTAGAGTTCTTTCCTTTTTCCATTTTCAATTTTTTTTGGTAGTTGGTCTTTTTGGCCTTTTTCCTACCTGAGTTCTTCTTGCTTTTATTGTTGGCAGAATAAGTTGGATAAACTTTGAAGGCTTATGGTATGCTTCTGGTGAAGACATTATACATGGAAAGTTAGTAAATGTCAAAAATGGAATGCCTTAATCCTGAAAAGAAGGTTAAGAGAATAATTTGGAAGCGTTCCAAGGAGAAAGAGGAAGACACTGCTGAAAATGGTACGTCGATGATGAAGATGGAAGGCAATGTGAAAAAAAGGCCCCGTTCTGATTCAATGACCAGTGATTTAGACGGGCCTTGCATGATGTCCCTTCTCCCTCTTCCCCACTTGGAAGAATCTACCTCGGGGGCCCCTGTTGTCTTGACTGGAACAGCATGCAAAGGGGCAACTGGACCTCCTGTTGGAGTGGTTGATATTGGTGTTAGCTCATCTGCATACTATTTTCGTATTGCTCTACCTGGAGTCAAGAAAGATCCTGGTTTGTTACCTTATCTTTAACTTGTTTCTTTTTTATTATCTATTTGAATGTCTAATCTGCTTAAATTCTTAATCTGTGAAGATCCTGGAAATTAGTTTATTTCAAACTAATGTTACAATTAGTTATAGTACAATGTCCACACTGTAGACGGATCGTAAACAGGATTAATTCATGGAGCTTGTGCGTTGGCCAGTGCCACATGGTTTCCCTTTGACTGATTTTGCTCTACTAGATGAATAAGGCCTTGCAACTTAATTGAGCCTCAGATATTTGTGCTAGTAGCGACGTAACATCTTATATTGCTGATTTTTTTTTCTTCCACTGATCTTTAACTCAGGAATTTGTCATATTGCATTCAATGAAATACTCATCTTGTCTCATGTAAAAGTTTATGCTAAAATGAGGAAAATTTTCCTTGAGTATATAGAGTTGGAAGCATGCAGAATGCGAGGAATTTGGCTTGGCTTGGCTAGGCTAGTGCATTATGCTGCATGTCGCTGCTTGCGGCTATGGGGTTCGGATGAGTCTGTTATGAATTTATTGTCGTGCATTTAATGTTTGCACTGCCAATAATTGTTTAATTGATGATAAGATACCATTTCGACAGCAATTAAAAACTAGTAGATGGGAATTTCTCTGTGTTACTTGTTCATTTTCCTAATGAACACTATTGGTTAATGGACGGAGTCCATGATATAGACAAAGATATTAATCTTACAACCGTGTTCCTGTATTAAGTTTATAATGTTCCCTTGTGACGTCTGTTTGAGAAAGAAATATTTAGGTAAGTATTAGGTGGAGATGCTTCTCAATGTACGCTATCAGTATTGGCCTTGCTAAGATCCTTATAATTCTTTTTTCGACATCTAGAAACCATGACCTAATCATATAAGAAACTGTTTTTGATGAAGAAAAGACAAGCAATTATCATATAAGAAACTGTTGCTTTACTCTGACAGTAATTCTTGTATGTCAGACATCTCCAACTAGCACCCAGAAAGCGAAATTTCTCCAACTAACAGTCAGAAAGCAAAATTGCCGCAGGCATCAGAGTGCCCTCTTAGTTCTTGTTTTTCCTATTGATTGAGCCTGTTTTCTGATTTTACTTCAGAATTGTATCCATCGGCGCAAACAGTTTAAGAAACTTCCCTGATTAAGGTGGTGGTATCTTTTCATTGTTAATGAACTCTCTAACCCCTTGTTGCAGGTGAGTTCAACTGTGAGATTGAAAAAGATGGAAAGGTCCTTATTCGAGGGGTGACATCAACTGGTGTAAGAACCGTCTCAAGATATTCTCGGGTCTTTAATATGAAAATTCAGCAACAATGTCCATCTGGAGCTTTCACTGTCTCCTTTAGTTTGCCCGGCCCTGTCGATCCGACGTTGTTTTCACCGAATTTCAGATCTGATGGCATTTTTGAAGCTGTTGTAATGAAATACGAACCGTAGCTAGTACTTCATATTAACAACCATTAAAACTAGAAACCACCTTAGAAAGCTGCTTGCAGTGGAGTGTTGTTGATATGGGTTAATGGTAGCCAATGCGCTGTGTGTACTAACTTGTAGCTTATGTAATGTTTCGGACAACGACATGTTTTGCCATGTAAATAGAGCAAAAGTACGGTCCAAATGATTCCCTATTTCATTTTGATCCAAATGAAGGACTAATCCACTTACAAGGAAATCTTTTCCATGACTGAAAGCTAATTTTCTGAAGAAAATCAGCTGAAAAAGCATTTTATATTGTCCAAGATTGCTGCCTGATTTATTTTGAGGAGGTTGTCTTCTTCAGGATGCTAGAAAAAAAAATATGAAAAAAGATACTTCCGGCGGAATGAATAACATGAAAAGATTGAAACTTGAAACTCAATCATTAAGTTTCTTTCTTTATGAGGGAGTTCATCGACGACAGCTTCATCTGCAAATACATTCATGAAGTTATGTCGAACCGGAAGATAAATGATTGTTCTAGTCTTTTAATTTATCTTGAAATTTATATTATTCGGACCCTCTAAAAATATCATCGTACTCGTGAAATTTATATTGTTCGGACCCTCAAAAAATATCATTGTGCTCGTGTTGGATCTTAAAAAAAATACATAATTTTTAAAAAATCTTAATATTTTTAAAAGTCCGAACAACGTAAACTTTAAAGTGGCTTTTTAAGCTAATGTCTTTTATATATTTCTTTTCTTTTCTACATTATAGAAACAATGGTTTCAGCATGTCTGCGACTGCTAGAGTGCTAGAAGTCATTTAAGGAAAGCGAAGTAGCTTAGAGCCTGTTTGGATGGACTTATGCCTATAAGCTGTTTGCAGCTTATAAGTTAAAAAAAATAAGTTGGGGTAGTCTAACTTATTTTTTTTGGCTTATAAGCTGTTTTCAGCTTATAAGCTGCTTTAGATAAGCTGAGTCAAATGGGCCCAATTATTTTTTTGAGCTTATTTTAAGCACAAAATGACTTTAAGTTGGCCAGCCAAACACTCAAAAAAGCTGAAAACAGCTTATAAGTTACTTATAAGCCAATCCAAACGGGCTCTTAGTCTTTACCTAAGTAAATGAGTTATTACTAATAACACTTACGTGTCTTTTGGTAATTACTTATACATCTACGTGCATATTCAGATCATTACGTGTCTATTTGTTTCTCCGATGTTCTCGAGACTATCTGTGAATGCTGTTGCTCTCAAGGGCGTTGTATCCTAAGGTAAGTTTCTTTTTTTATTTTTGCTCATGTCTTCCTCCCTTTTTTCTTCTTAGAAAGAAAGCACCAAAGCTAGCAGGGAAAACAAATAAAGAAGAAATTGACGCTATTTTTTTTGTAACTTTTTAAAGGGCTTGCGTTATTCTCTGGGTGTTTTAAACAATTGGGATTTTAATGATTCCATATAAGGACATCCTTAGCACACCCATAATCCCATCTTCAAGAACAAGATAAGGGTTACTATGAGGAAACCTTGTACAAACAAATGAGTTAATGGGTGTTTTTGTTTTGTGTCAGTTAGATGTTTATATTGCTTCTCTTGCAGAATAATCTAAACCTACTTAGCTATGTTTGATATTTTTCCTGTTTTTTTTTTTTTTTTTGCAGTGTTAAGGTTATTATGTATGATGGACACCTTCACTCGTTGATATGTAGTTTCCTTAGGTATGTTATTAGTTTTCTTATTTATTGTTGGTATCATACTAAGACTGTCTCCCTGTTTTACTTAATTCTCACGGTAGCACCAGTCAAAATGTCGTCGGGTGCATGCCGATCGTTTACCTTAAAAACGTAATAAGTCTCATGGATTAGAACTCTGTTATTTCCTCCTTAGAGTTAGAGTTGTTACCCTCGCCAACTTCTTGACATTTTGATCAATGTATTTTGTTTGTTAGGTTGTTGGAGGGATTGCAGGAGGGAAGCTACAGAGTGAATTGGATAATGAAGCTTATTTGGATGAGAATCGCAGGCCTTTTAAAAATATGCAGTTCTTTGTCAATGTATTGTATCCACTGCTTTATTCCATTTTGTATAGGATTTCATTTAATTGGTAATTTCTAAGCTTTCAGAATCAAAACACACTGGCATATTGGATGATCCTTTTGACGATCTTTCCCAACGTGCTGACTTGATTCAAAATGCTTCGCCTGAAGGAAATCCAAAAGATGAGGTAAAGAATGTAGAACTTTTCGGCCTACTTGTTCATTCCCATGAGTTTCTACGCAAAATCATGTATGGATCCATATAATTTGAAGTGATTTAGTTTATAATTCAGTGTGTAAAATTTTTATATTGTGCTGGTAGAGAGATGCAACGGTAGTATGTCAAGTTTATTCCTTTGACGCGTCAGATCACTGTAAACAGTATATGGATGACCTTTTAACTTAGCCATTGTCAATGCCCAGATACGTTGCTCTCATTCTGGCGCCTAATGGCAATTGCATACTTCAGGTGCTCTCCTACCATATGTAGAACGTAAAGTAGGACCAACCTACAAATGATTTCTGATTGATTTCCTTTTGACTTAAGTTGGGTAGGGTAATTAAGTAGCAAAGTTTGACACCGTAGCTATTTTCTCTCTGTTCCATCATTCAATCAAATTTTAATGGTGTACTTTTTTAAAGTAAATTTTCTGCAGAATATTACTCTTTTGGAAAATTGATTATCTAGCTGCATCAATTGAACTATCTCTGTGTAGAGTATTCACTACAATTTCTACTGATCCAACTTTCTTTGATAAAAAAAGATGTTTCATTTGAACTTGGAGAATATATATCCTTTTCTCCTTTTTTTTTGGACCAAAAAAAAGATTCTATTAATTAGTGAGCAAAAAATACCCATGCTTCCCGAAATAACTTTTAAGTCTTTAACTGCTGTTTTGCATTTGCAAATCCATCAATCTTTGCCCTTTTCATATGCAGAAAGTTTACTACATAAAACAACCTGAAATCTGAATTGCCTGAATGTTGCTACTTGTGTTCTTCACCCATTACTTTGCGAGCTGCCTGAAAATGCATAAGGTATTAAGATCTACTTGAGCTTAGTCTTAAAATTGGGGTAACTTGAAGTTAGGGATATAAGCAGAAAAAAAGATATAATAGTTCTAGATCACGTATTTCTTTCACGTTAATCTTGAATCTGCATCCTCGGAAGCACCATTTAATGTGTGTATTTGCTGCATTAGGTTGTCATTATTTGACAGTCAAAATATTAAATCGGCGAGATTTCTGCTTTTGCGGGATCTAAACCACAGTTCAGCATTAAATTATAGAACTTAACCATGAGATTACGATTCATTAGTACATAAATCCTCTTTGAAACTTATGATAAATGTTGGTTAATTAAGTTCAATTACTAATGTCTGTTCTACTTTCGAATCAAAGTGCACGAATGCTGCTAACTTGAGAAATAAACAAGACTACTCTTGTCGTAAATCTGATTCAGCCAATTCCTTGTAAGAGAAATTTCACTAAATTTTCTCACTGGATTCCCGAAATCCCTTATTCCTTTTTATTTTAGAACCCTCCGTGAATTCCATTTACCCGATTCATTCCTTCACTAAGCTTAGTGTTTTGCCTTATGAGAGCAAGAGATAAAATTCTGTTTGTATGCAAAAATGCATTTACTTCTTTACTGAAAAAAGTCCTGGGGTTAGTCTTTGGGGCAAAATCTGGATTTGTTGTATGAAGAAATGGAAAACTGAACTTAATGAGTACTACAAGTTTTTGGTTTCCTCAGTGTTGGGAAAATTCAAGAAGGTGGAGAGTTTTTAGGTTGAAGTTGGTTGATGTCATAGATGCTGTCTTTATTTCCTTTGTTGTTTTTGGCTTTTGTTTTTTCCTATTGTATAGAAAAAAAGGAGTTTCAAACTTATCTACAAACAAAGATGTAACTGATTCAAACAGCCAAATGGCAGGAGAGATGTGTGTTTTACTCAATGTGGCAATTCAAGCTGGAACACTTGCTTTTCCATGCCTTCACCAGCTGCTATAAGAGTAAGGGCACACTCACTATGACACTCTTCTATGGGTGACTTCTACTAGGTATTTCTGCTCTTTTCTCCTTCAATTCACCAAGTTTCTGCTTTACTCTACCTTGTGCTTCATTTCTCATCTGCATTTGATTCATCTTTTATTTCAAGTTTTCCCTTTTTGCTTTGTTTATCACTTATCTGATCATCTCTTTTGATATGTTTCTTTGCTAACTTTTGTAGTTTTTAAAGATCTGATTTGATTCATTCCCTTGTTATTTGACGCTTGATACCTTTTGCTTAAGAATTTTGGTCTAGGTTCATTCTTTTGGATATCAGGTAGATTTCCTTACATCTTTGCCATGATTAAGAAGCTGAATTCCTTACTTGTTTTTGGCGATCAATCACATTAATTTCTTAAGGCCTGTTTGCTTACCTTCATCTGCTGGAAAAAGAAGTCGAAAAAAATTATAAGCATGAAAAACTGTGTTTCATTCACCTGACTAAGTTTTGCTTTCCTCTACATTGATCACCTGCATTTGTATTCTTCTTTAGAGATTTTTTTCCATTTTTTAGCTTTCTGATCTTATGATCTATGAGTTTGCTATATGTCTCCAAGCACCAGGCGGAGTCGTGCTAAATTTTACAGTTTTTAAGAATGACTTTCAATTCATTTTTTGGCTTGTTATATGATGCCAAGTAGATGATTTAAGATTTCTTGTCTAACATGTCTAGTTGGAGGAGAGGAACTAGGTTAAAGCGGAATTTAGACCAGAAAATGCATAAGGTATTGAGATCTACTTAAGCTTTGTCTTAAAATTGGGGTAATTGAAGGTAGAGATATAAGCAGAAAAAAAGATGTATTAGTTCTACATCACATGTTTCTTTCACCTTGATCTTGAATCTGCATCCTCGGAAGCACCATTTAATGTGTGTATTTGCTGCATTAGGTTGTAATTATTTGACAGTCAAAATATAAAATCGACGAGATTTCTGCTTTTGCTGGATCTAAACCATAGTTCAGTATTAAATTATAGAACTTAAGCATGAGATTACGATTCTTTAGTACATAAATCCTCTTTGAAACTTATGATAAATGTTGGTTAATTAAGTTCAGTTACTAATATCTGTTTTACTTCCGAATAAAAGTGCACGAATGCTGCTAACTTGAGAAATAAACAAGACTTGTCTCTCAGTGGGTTGTTTTCTTTCTTTGTGAAATAATTCCATGTTTTTTATATTCTGATTAGGAGATTGATTACAAATTTAGAGAGTTCTTGTGTCCTGATTCTTTTGAAAGTTCTACCTTCACATTTACTTTTCCCTTCCATATATCCCTATTCTTCTAACTGGCATGTTAACTCATAGCATACCTAAGAAATCGAGTTTATTGATGTTATTCAGAGCCAATCTTTTGTTTCTAACGACATCATATGGATATGAAGTTACCTTTCGAGTTACTTCCTACGTTCCGGTATTGCAAGCTATGAAAAAAACAAAAACAAAAACAAGGTCTTAGTACGCTTGAGTTTTCCCATCTGCAGGAAGGAATTTTTGAAGGAAACACTGGTGTAAGACTGAGTAGTTGAATATGCGTACAAAAAGGACAGCCCGCTGTAAGTATCCATATGAATACGAACCAGATGTCGTACAAACTGGAGCAGCCCAAGAGGGGAGAGCAGGATTTCCTAATGAGCCAGTGACTCTCTTTGTTACCAAAGATTCTTACAAGTATAAGGTTGTCCTGCCGGTTGTCCCGAGAAACCTGTGTAAGTTTGTTTCCTTCTCTATAATACATTGAAAACAGTTACTCTTTAGTGTGCTCTATCCATCAGTTTGATAAGCCGAGGTGAGTAATTCAGTAGATGAGATTAGGATTGAAGGCATTATATCAACACTTCTTTTACCTGGATTGCTCTTTCCGGTAAAAGTTTGGCCTGCAGTAATGTAATCCGGAACAACCTCTCTACCCACAAAGGTAGGGGTAAGGTCTGCGCACACCCCGCCAGACCGCAGTTGTGGGACCAAACAGGGTATGTTGTTCTTGTTGTAGTAATGTAATCGCGATTTCATTGGTTACTTAAACCAGTAAAAACATCTAAATAGACGTTACAAAATGAAAATGTCTTGACGGTTTTGCATTTTCGAAAAACTTGCATGTGCTTGCCTATAAAACTAGGTTAGAATCCATAATTGAAAAACTCCTCCTGCCATTCAACGGATGTGTTCTTCAGTTGTAGCGGCTGATTTGTAACCAGACTGTCCTCTAAAATCCCATTTTCCCATCAACAGGAATCAAAACACAAACTTGTCAAATACACAAAGTTGGTTCGGATTCCATAGAGAAGAAGTCTTTCTTTCTAGGGAGTATGTGTTTATTAAACCTAGCCTTACCTACCATTGACTTTTCCGCTTGAAGAGCTTATTCTTGATCAACTACGACAGTACAATGGTTGCATTATCCAATAAAATACTGACTCATACTTGAAGAATTTTTAGCAGTTGAACCTGATAGTCATAATGCTAAAGATTGAAGAGAACAGATAAATGACTGATGAAAAATTTATTGCAGACAAGTTGTCAGTTGAGGTTGAGTATAATGGGAAATTTGAGGTTGAAGGGATGGTATGTGATGATGAAATAACAAGCAGTGTGGTGCCAATTACGCTTAATAGAAACACTCAACGGATGTTTCCTCCACGTCACTTCACCATCGGTTTCTATTTGCCAGGACCTGCTAATCCAGAGAGTTTAACAACCCGGTTACTCTCAGATGGCGTTTTGGAAGGAGAATTGCGTAAACCTGGGGTTGCTGAGGCTCCATGAGAATGATTATCAGTCCGAATCGTCTGATTAATTGGACATGATTAGTTTGTAATCATAATTGAAACCAACTTCTTATTTTGGAAAAGCACCAGTTATTTTCAAACTGAAACTCTGTCTGTATCTTCCTTAACTGAGACTACCTGTTGCATTTGTTTGTGTAATGTGTAATATAGGGCTGAACTTTCTTGTTAAGTTAGTTCTTTCTTGATAACTTAGTAGCCCATATTGCTTCCCCCCACCCCCACCCCCCTCCCCCTCCCTTTTTTTTTTTTTTGGTTGTTTTGATTGGTTTTGTGTAAGCCATATTGCTTTTGCTTGCTGTCCTTGTCTTGATTATGTTGGGGGATTAAGACAACAATGGAAAGAATTGCTCGAGGTTTGATATTGATTTGGCCCATACACGATTCTCCTTAAATCGTATTGATGGTTTGACCCTAAACCGGATCAGGCGTGTTGTAGCACAACCTCTTATTTCTATTCACTAATTGTTCCAAAATAACTAAAAAGAATTCAAGGCTGATGTAAATACATATACAGAAATTTGCACTACTCAATTATAGATAGATATTTAAATCTTGATTGTTCAGATGGATAGTCTTTTGAAGCTGCTATATATGTATCTCTGATACGTGGATTCAATTTGAGAGCATGAAAAATAGTAGGGTTCTACTAATGGTTACAGTATAATTAACTACCATAATTCATTTTATTGAATTCTGTGTTGAAATTTTTTAATTTTCCATCAATAGCTACATGTTGTGTGATTAATAAAACTAATCAAATGGGGTTAAACTAGGTGTAAAGTAAAACATAGGTGCTACAGAAAATCATTCAGGATCCACAGGAAAGTGACAATATACACTCTTTTATATTTACCATATGTATACCTCTTAAATTGACATGCCTTAATTGATTGCATGATAAAGATCGAAATAATGTGTTAATTTGCGTTTAACAGAAAATATATCTCCAAAGTTAAAAATCGTCCGTTATAAAGTTAGTTCAAAAAAGAAAAATGAAGTAACATTCCATTACCATACTAAGAATTGGAAGATGAACAAAGCTAAGAAAAGAACTAGGGCTAACTGGAATATATTTGAGTCGAAAATAGGATCTCCGCTCCTTACAAATACCCACTGTTACAATTAAAGGATCAGGACGAAAAGTGTTAAAAATAGAAAATACAATGTGACGGATTCGTAAATAACAGTTCTTCTTACTTAAAAGATAACTGAGTTAACATGTAGTAAGCTTTTAAGACTTCTAGAGTCCATTTGACTTAGCTTAAAAAAAGTGGCTTATAAGCTGGTTTGATAAAAAAACAGCTTATAAGCCAAAAAAATAAGTTGGGCTACCTTAATTTTTTTTTTTTTTTTTAGCTTATTCTAAGCACTTTTCTAGATTATAAGCTGGTTTGCCAAACACCTATAAAACCAAAAAACAGCTTATAAGCTGGTTTGACCACTTATAAGTCAATCTAAACCGGCTCCTAATTAACTTCTGCTCCACTGTTAAGTACTTTTCCTCAAGCTCTATGTACCACCTCCGCAAGAATTGTATTCCCTATTCAACTCCAGATCGTATCAACAGCTGCAACAAAAGTGTTTAATCTTTCTTCAATTCCAAACATTCCATTCATCTCAATTCAACGGACGCATTAATTTTCAAAAATTAGGAACATGCTTAATAATTTGCGAGATGTTTCTCTAATTGGAAAAGGGGGGCAAATATACCCCTGTACTATCAGAAAAGCTTTAAATATACATTCGTTATACAGTCAAACCTCTCTATAATTGTCATTCGATATAACAACATTTCACTGTAACATTTTTCATGTTATATTTATTTTTCATGCTATATTTTACTTCTTTATAACAACATTCTACATATAACAACAGTGACATTCATTATAGCGGTACACTCTTTGTAAAATTACCTATCTATAACATCCATACTCAATTATTGTGTAATTAAATTTTATAAGAAATATACAACAACAACAACAACATACCCAATATAGTCCCACCAAGTGAGGTTCGGGGAGGGTAGTGTACACAGACCTTATCCTATCTTGTAAAAGTAAAGAAAAATATATTATGTATAAAAATAAAATATTAAATATTTATTGTAATCATCATTAATGTCATGGACATAGTAGAAGAGTCAACTGTGTTAAGCCCTTAGATAGTCTTCAAGGAAAAGCTATTGAATTGAATTTTTTTTTTGCTGAAAGTTTGGACAAAATTCTTCGTCAATTAAGCGTTATATTATCACCAAGAAACTGAAATTTGTGAAATGACCTACAATTGCAGAATTCTTATGTCAAACTTGAAATATTTAAATTCTCAATTAATTTTAAATGCATTTATTCCTTAGATTTTAATTCTTTATCGGTATGGTACGACTAGATATGGATTTATTAGTCTTTTCAAATTTTTATTAATGAGATATGAAAATTAATTGAGATTTTACAATTAACAAGTATATTGTTTTCGTTTATCTATATCTGTCTGTCTATCTATCTATCTATCTATCTATCTACCTACATATACTAAAAGCACGAATAATTTTCTCTAAATGTTGAACGACGAAAATATCTTCTAAATGTTGATCGACTTTTATGTCCTATGAAAGATTTCTTCAAGAAATTATTCAATTTTGGATAAAATTATAATGTTTAAAATTTACCTAATATTTAAGACTTTGAATTCAATTAAATAATCAACTGAAAATTTGTTATTTGACTTCTAACGTGAAATTAGAATCCTAAAAGTTATAAAAAACTAAACAGATCCTAGGCAAACGTGACAATACGGTGATAGACCATTCATCAAAATTTGTCATTAAATAGGAGTCCAAGTCTAAAATAAACTAAAACTACATAGACCTAATATACATAGACCTAATATATTTACGATACAAGTCTACGATAAACTAAAACTAAAAAGACCTTGTATATCCATAAGTAGTCTGCATGTTTTGTGTTAGCATTACTTTTTAGTTCTATAGACAGAGATCCAAAATTGTGTGACGCTAATTTTTTTTTTGGGGGAATAAATATAATGTATTCAACAATATGCTAGGGTTTAATTTTCATCTTGTGGAGCTCAATAACTATTTGTGATTTGTTGAATTATTTTTTCACTTATGCATTTCATTTATGGCTTGAATTCTTCTTCTAAAGCCATAGTTTTTGTGCAGGAATCTTTGCTCCAATTTGGCTATTGGGAAGCCTTCGTTGATTTTCAACCATAGCAGTAAGTCATGATTTACATCCATCATATCACATATATGTTTATTTGCATCATATTTTTCTTTACTGCATATAATGGGACGAGGTAAGTCATATATCACACAAAATAGTTTACTCAAAGTTTAGCATTATAAATTGAGTCATGTAAGGACAGGAATGTTTGTCCGCATACACAACATTGGATTTTTTATGTTGTTAGTAGTTTGGCAGGTGTATGTGCACGTATATAAACTTGTACGTAATATGTTAGTTTTTTGGTAAGTTTTAAGTGCAAAGCTTTGGAAGACGCGACTACTTGTTAAAAGATAACATGATAACTTCATATAATGAGGAAAGCGTTTCTTTTCGTCTATACAGATTGGGTTTAATATCTTTTATTTGTGTCTTTGGCTCTTGCATAAAATTTTGTGCGAATGTTGCATATGCACTTGGATGACGATATGCGGAGACATTTTTTTTTTAGGGAAAATGACCTAATAATACTATTTAAAACTACATATTACAAAATATAAAGATACTTTTCTTTATTTACAAAATATAACAATTTAATTACAAAACATATTAGACCTGAAAAAATTAAAAGTCCACCCTTCCCCCTTTTTCCTATCCTTTGTTTTATATTATTCAGATCCGTCCCACCCTTCCCTTCCCCTTCCCCTTCTCCCTGTTCTATATTTCCTTTGAAACTCCACAGCCCCACTCTTCCCTTTCCCTCTCCCTTCTCCCTGTTCTATATTTCCTCCCAAACTCCACAGCCAACACCCTTCCCTTCCCTTTTTTTTTTTTTTTTTTCCGTTCTCTGTTTCTATTATACAATTAAATATCATCAACCAAATCAAAAGTCTTTAATAAAAATGGAGGGATTGGTGTTTTTTTCAGATCTGCGTTTTTTCAAAATTCTGTGTTCTTCAAAGATGCCGCCGGAGCATGGTTTGAACTGGCTAATGTATTAATCTCTAATTCTCCAATTGGTGTGAAACGGCAAAACAAGGGAAATTTGTATGAAATTTTAAGCCCTACGCGAGATTTGAAGCGTGATTTTTTTTTTTCCAAATTTTGAAGCGAGATTCAAATTTGTATTTAAGTTGTATGATAATTGTATACCGAGTTTGTATGAAAATTGTATATTGAGTTTCCTATGTTGGTGTTGTTATTGTTGTTGTATCAAATTTGTACGAAAACTATATTACAATGTTACTGTAGTTATTTTCAATTTTTAAAAAGCTAACATGAACTTATACAAATTTACATAGTTATATACAAATTTCATATCCTTTTTATACAGTTTCCATATACGAAAAATGTGAGAATTCTGAGCCTTGAACATGATATACATATTTGATACAGTTTTTATACACGAAATTTTGAGGTGAAATTTTTAAGTTTTGAGCGAGATATACGCATTTCATATAGTTTCCATACACAATTTTGAGCAAAAATTTTCGTATATGTTTTGTAAAAAATTTATCGTTATGTTTTGTAAACTGAAAAGTATTGTCATATTTCATAAATATACCCTATTCAATATACGTATATATACGTCAATCTCCCATTTTTTTATGGTATGTAGTTGATCACCGAATTTAATTGAGTCCGGAGCCAAAATGACATATTTTTGCAGCCATTAGCCCAAAATAGGCTGCCTTTTTTTATACCACAATGGGTATTTCGTTGGATAACCAACGAAATACCCACACAACACTGTTCCGGTCAGTTGCATTTCGCTACAAGTGTAGCGAAATGCAACAATTTTTTTTTTGCATTTCGTGTATATTAGAACGAAATAGGTTTTTTTTTTTTTTTTTTTTTTTTTTTTTTTTTTTTTTTTTGTATTTCGTGAATTAATTCACGAAATATAAGTGATTTTTTTTGTATTTCGTGAATTAATTCACGAAATATAACTGTTTTTTTTTTTTTTTGCATTTCATGAATAAAAAAACGAAATATGGATTTTTTTTTATTTCATCTAAAAACGAAATTGGAAATATATATGAATTTTTTTTATTTCGTTCATCTAAAAACGAAATTGGAATATATATATATATATATATTTGCATTTCGTTGGTAGATCAACGAAATAGGATAAATTTTTTTTTTATTTCGTTGTTATACCAACGAAATAGGAAATTATAATTTATTTATTTTTTTGCATTTCGTGTATTAGAAAACGAAATAGGATAATTTTTTTTTTTTTGTATTTCGTTTATATAAAAAAATAGGAAAATAATTTGATATATATATATATATATATATATATATATTTATTTATTTATTTATTTATTTATTTTATTTCATTCATATACCAATGAAATAGGATGAATATATATATATATTTTGTATTTCATTTATATAAAAACGAAATAGATTTTTTTTTTTTCTGTTTATATACCAACGAAATGTTTTGTTCCATTTCGCAGGTGGAACAAGACATTTCGTTGGTATATAAATGAAAAAAAAATTATTTTCCTATTTCGTTTTTATATAAATGAATATATATATGTATGTATGTATGTATTCCTATTTCATTTTTATATAAACGAAATGAAAATAAAATCATTTTCCTATTTTTTTTATATAAACGAAATACAAAAATTTTTTTTTTATCCTATTTCGTTTTGTAATACACGAAATGCAAAAAAATAAATAAATTATAATTTCCTATTTCGTTGGTATATCAACGAAATAAAAAAAAAATTATCCTATTTCGTTGATCCACCAACGAAATGCAAAATATATATATATATTCCAATTTCGTTTTTAGATGAACGAAATAAAAAAAAATTCATATATATTTTCCAATTTCGTTTTTAGATGAAATTAAAAAAAAATATTTTCCATATTTCATTTTTTTATTCACGAAATGCAAAAAAATAAATAAAAAAAATCAGTTATTTAATTCACGAAATACAAAAAAACAATCAGTTATATTTCGTGAATTATAACACGAAATGCAAAAAAAAAAAAAAAATTGTTGCATTTTGCTACACTTGTAGCGAAATGCAACTGACCGGAACAGTGCTGTGTGGTATAAAAAAAAACAATCTCTTTTGAGCTAATGACTGCAAAAATATGTCATTTTGGCTCCGGATTCAAATTTAATTGACAAATTTTTTACTAGGTATATACCGCAGTAGCACTTGTGTCCTCTCTCGTGGGGTTATCCAACTACGATTTTTTTAGAATTTCAATACACAGCGAGGACCGAGGAGACACGGCTTACGCTATATCAAGAAATACACGTACTTCCTAATTATCAAGAAAAGGGTCAATGGTAAAGTCCGAGATTTTGAAGAGGAGTTTGATTCTGGGGTTGTTCCATTTTTTCTCTTTTCCATATTTGTATACTTAGTTGATCAGTCTGAAATTAAGAGAACCCAATTGGCCATTGCAACATAAAGCTTCAATTTTTCTTTTTATTCTTATAAAGTTTGAAGCTTTTATGGTGGGTGTTAGAGGATAGGGCTCAGACCTTGATGTTTTTTCCTTTTTCTTTTTGACATTAAAGATGGTATTTTTTCTATTGTTGCAAGATTTTGTTTGTGTGCAGTTCATTTACTGAGTTGAACTTTGTTTAACTGGTTGTATGCAATTTTTGCTCTTTCTCATTTTGAAATTTTCAAAAAAAGGTATTTAAATTTAATTATCAAGTTAAACTTATTTGAATGGCCATTGAAGCTTTTTTCAAGTATCCATGTTGACAAAAAGCTCCAAGAATCTCAATTAATCTTTGTTGGAAGCATATACTTCTTAAGTTTTATCCAAACGTGGATCAGTTTGCATTTGAATTTGTTTTTTTTTTTAATTTACCTTGAAATTGTTTAGGCTGTGTTATTCTAGCTAATATTATTGCTTCATTCGGAAAAGGAAAAAAAAGAGAAGCTAAAGTAACTGAACATGTTCATCATTTCTGATTCTTCTCTTTGCCCTTTCTGCATAATCATTTGATCCAAAGTTTTGCAATGCTAGTTTAGGATGGAATTTGTAGTTGATCATTATGTTAGCAATCAAGTGAAGGAAAAACTAACTAATAGTAATACCTGATATAATGTGAACTGTTGAAAATAGTAAAGTTAAATGTTTACGTGTCTAGATTCAAATGTCTTTTAGTTATCCTAGGTGCATGGCCCTTTGTATTATCTAGGTGACTTTTATAATACTCCCTCCGGATCAAAAAGAGTGTTCACCTACTCATTTTCACACTCCTTAAGAAAATACTAACTCTTAAGCAAAAATAGGTAATTTGACAAAACTATCCATAATTAAATAGGTATTGGGATTTGATCACTTATACTTAATACGGCAATTTTGAAAGAATAAGGTTAATTGTTTTTTGATTTGGTAAGTGAACACTCTTTTTGAACCAAAAAATAAAGGTTAGTGGAAGATCTTTTTGATCCGAAGGGAGTATCAATGTTGTCAGGTTCAAGTGTATGTGTGAATGTACTTAACAAGTGTGAGTCTAGAAGACTCTAGTAGCACCTATATAAACCCTCTTTTTAGTGATGTTACGTAAGAGTGGAGTTTTCCTAATGATATGAATTGAGCTTAATGTTTATCTCCCTCTTCCTTCTTTGTGCCTATTATATTATCAAGATCCGCCTTATATTTCCAACATGAACAACGAATGAGACGTCTTTTCTTTTTCTAGTTTTGTCCCTATAATTTTATTATTTACAATATGTTGGTCAAACGTATTAATGCATCACACTTCTTTAGCTGAATGTGTTCCTAGGAATGCCTTTGAGAAATTGGTTGATGATACGGGAATTTGAACATAGCTTCTAGAAGTGGGCCATGCTTTGCAGCAGTGGCTAGTCGATGAAAGCTGTTTTTGTTAACGTCAACATTGAATGATGTAATGTGGTTCTCTATTTTGACATACTAGACCTGTTTTTGACATAAGTGTTTATTGGCCCAGGCTGGAGGTAGTTCCAGGTTTGCATGTGGATTGAACAGATAAAAGTGGTTTCCTATGATATTAATGCTAGTAAACCTATTTGGCTATTACGACGTTATGAGCTCATTTAGTTCTCCAGTTCTTCTAATTATATGTTTTCTCTTGCTAGTAAGGTTGATACCCAGCTTGTGAGTTAGTTTTTCTATTTGAATCCCTCCTTTCTAAGTATGCTGGTTGCATATGTGTAAATCAGGGTTAATGACTTGTAGAGCATCCGTTAAGTTCTGGTTAATGCTTTACACTGAGTGGGTTGCTTACGTTCAGGTTCAGTTCCTGTTAAACGTGTCATTAAACTCTCTTCATCTCTTTTCTTTATTATCTACCTCTTAACAGTAGGTATAACCAATAGTATATAGATACTAAAAGCACTTTTCCTTGGTATCTGCACATTCTGTAATAGACTGTTTATAGGTTATATGAAGTACTATGACATGCAGATTACGGTATTTCTCTGTATTTTTTTCATGCCCTAGGGTTCCTTCTTTTTTCAATTTTCAACCTTTTCTGGTAGTTGTTCTTTTTGGCCTTTTTCCTACCTGAGTTCTTCTAGCTTTTATTGTTGGCAGAATAAGTTGGATAAACATTGAAGGTTTATGGTATGCGTCTGGTGAAGACACTGTGAACATGGAAGTTAGTAAATGTCAAACATGTAATGCTTTACATCCTGAAAAGAAGGTTAAGAGAATAATTTGGAAGCGTTCCAAGGAGAAACCGAATGAGAAAGACGTATGTCGTTGATGAAGATGGAAGGCAATGTGAAAAAGAGGCCCCGTTCTGATTCAATGACCAGTGATTTAGACGGGCATGATGTCCCTTCTACCTCTTCCCAACTTGGAAGTATGTAATTTGTTGATCCTGTTGTCTTGAATGGAACAGCATGTGAAGGGGAAACTGGACCACCTGTTGGAGTTGTTGATATTGGTGTTAGCTTATCTGAATCTATGTTGCTTGGACTCTCCAACAATGTTGCCGCACCCATGTCAGATTCTCCAAAAATGCACTGCTTTTGGAGTATCCGACACGCACCCGTCCACATTTTTGAAGAGTCTGAGCAACACAGATCTGCATACTATTTTCGTATTGCTGTACCTGGAGTCAAGAAAGATCCTGGTTTGTTATCTTATCTTTAACTTATTGCCTTTTTTATTATCTGTTTGAATGTCTAATCTGCTTAAATTCTTAATCTGTGAAGATCCTGGAAGTTAATTTATTTCAAACTAATATTACAAAAGTTATAGTACTACGTCCAGATTGCAGAAGGACCTTAAACAAGAGTAATTCATGAAGCTTGTGCTTTGACCAATGCCACGCAGTTTCCCTTTGACTGACTTTGCTCTAATAGATGAATAAGGCCTTGCAAGTACAGTTCAAATGATTCCCTATTTCACTTTGGTCCAGATGAAGAAATAATCCACTTACAAGGATTTCTTTTCCATGATTGGAACCTAATCTTCTGAAGAAACTCACCTAAAAAAGCATTTTATATTGTCTAAGATAGCTTCTTGATTTATTTAAGGAGGCTGTCTTCTTCAGGATGCTAGAAGAAAAAAAATGAAAAAAAGAAGCTCCCACGCTCCCAGCAGAATGAATAACATGAAAAAGTTGAAATTTGAAACTCAGTCGTTAAGGTTCTTTTCTTTATAAGTTATTATCCTGAATTCATTAAAGGCAGCTTCATATACAAATACAAATGAAGTTATGTCGGACAGGAAGATAAAGGATCACCCTGATCTTCCATTTTCTCTTAAAATTTATATTGCTTGGACCCTCCAAAAATGTTATCGTGCTCATGTTGGATCCTCCAAAATACATACCTTTCGGAAGATCTTACATTTGGTGGTATTTTTGAAGAGTCCGAGCAACATAACCTAAAATTAATGTCTTTTTAAGCTAATTTCTTTATATATCTCTCACAGAGTCTTTGGGGCAAAAATAGTTTTGTTGTATGAAGAAATGGAAAACTGAATTTAATGAGTACTTCTAGTTTTTGGTTTACCTCAGCGTTGGAACATTCAAGAAGGTGGAGAGTTTTTAGGTTGAAGTTGGTTGATGTCATCGAGATTAGGCAACTAAACTGTTGGTTGTCTTTATTTCCTTTTGTTGTTTTGGCTTTTGTTTTTTCCTTTTGTATAAAAAAAAGAGTTTCATCTCATGTACAAGCAAAGATACATAACAGATTCAAACAGCCGAATGGCGGTAGAGATGTGTGTTTCCTTCAATGTAACAATTCAAGGTTGATTCAAAACGTCAGTCCTAGCTGGAACACTTGCTTTTCCATGCCTTCACCAGCTGCTATAAGAGTTAGGACACACTCACTTTGACACTCTTCTTCCATTTTCTCTTGGAATTTATATTTCTTGGACCCTCTAAAAATGTTATTGTACTCGCGTTGGATCCTCCAAAACTACATAGCCTTGGAAGACCTTACATTTGGTGATATTTTTGAGAGTCCAAGCAACGTAACTTAAAACTAATTTCTTTTTTTAAGCTAATGTCTTTATATATCTTTTTAGAGTCTTGGGGTTAGTCTTTGAGGAAAAAATGGATTTGCTGTATGAAGAGATGGAAAACTGAATTTAAAGAGTACTACTAGTTTTTGGTTTACCTCGGCGTTGGAACATTCAAGAAGGTGGAGAGTTTTTAGGTTGAAGTCGGTCAATGTCATCGAGATTAGGCAACTAAACTACTAGCTGTCTTTATTTCCTTTTGTTGTTTTGGCTTTTGTTTTTTTTGGTATATAAAAAAAAAAGAGTTTCATCTCATGTACAAACTAAGATACATAACTTATTCAAACAGCCAAATGGCAGCAGAGATGTGTGTTTTATTCAGTGTGGCAATTCAAGCTTGATTCAAAATGTCACTCCTAGCTGGGACACTTGCTTTTCCATGCCTTCACCAGCTGCTTTAAGAGTAAGGGTACACTCACTTTGACACGCTTCTTTGGGTGACTTCTACTAGGTAAATTCTTCTCTTTTCTCCTTCAATTGACCAAGTTTTTGCTTTACTCTACCTTGTGCTTCTATTCTCATGTGCATTTGATTCATCTTTTATTTCAAGTTTTCCCTTTTTGCTTTGTCTATCACTTATCTGATCATCTCTTTTGATCTGTTTCTTTGCTAACTTTTGGAGATTTTTAGGATCTAATTTTGATTCATTTTTCCCCTTATTATTTTGCGTTTGATACCTTTTGCGAAAATTTTTGATCTAGGTTCATCTTTTGGATATCAGGTAGATTTCCTTACAATCTTTGCCATGATTAAGAAGTTGAATTCTTTACTTGTTTTTGGTAATTGATCACATTAATTTCTTAAGGCCTGTTTGCTTACCTTCATTTGCTGCAAAAGAAGTTCAAATTTTTTATTAGCATGATGAACTTTGTATTTCATTCACCTGACTGGGTTTTGCTTACTCTACCTTGCTCACCTCCATTTGTTTTCTTCTTTACTTTAATCCTTCCCTTTTGGCTTTCTTATCTTATGATCTGTTAGTTTGCTATATCATCTCCAAGCACCAGGAGGAGTCATGCTAAACTTTAGAGCTTTTCAGGATTTGACTTTCAATTCATTTGCTTGTTATCTGATGCCAAGTCGATGATTTAAGATTTCTTGTCTAACATGTCGAGCTGGAGGAGATGGAAGTAGGGTAAAGCGGACCGGACAAATGCATAGGGCATTGCAATCTACTTGAGTTTTGTCTTAAAATTAGGGTAACTCAAAATATAAAATCTACGAGATTTCTGCTTTTGAAGGATCTAAACCACAGTACAACATTAAATTATAGACCTTAAGCATGTGTTCGGAAACAGCCTCCCTACCCCCCAAGGTAGGGGTAAGGTGTGCGTACACTTTACCGTCCCCAGACCACACATTGTGGGATTCCACTAGGTATGTTGTTGTTTTTTAAGCATGAGATTACGATTCATTATTTCGTAAATCCTCTTTGAAAAGTACAATAAATGCTGGTTAGTTAAGTTCAAGTACTAATGTCTGCTTTACTTTCGACACCAGTGCACAAATGCCGTTTACCTGAGAAATAAAGAAAACTACTCTTGACGTAAATCTAAGTCAAATAATTCCTTGTAAGAGAGATTTCACTAACCTCGCTGAATTCCCAAAATCCGTAATTCTTTTTTGTCCTAGAACCTTCCGTGAATTCCATTTACATTGATTCATTCCTTCGCTAGCTTAGTGTTTTGCCTTTGGAGAGCAAGATATAAAATTCTGCGTGTGTCCAAAAATGGCATTTAGTTCTTTATTTTAAAATTTTGTGCTTACAGTAGGTTAACAAGTACTGGAACTTCTTTACTGTTGTATGCATTAAAAGTTGGTATTTTGACTTCCTATGTTCTTATCTCTCAGTGGGTTGTTTACTTTCTTTGTGAAATAATTCCATGTTTTTTATATTCTGATTAGGAGATTGATTACAATTCAGAGAGTTCTTTTATCCTGATTCTTTTGAAACATTTAAGTTCACATTTACTTTTCCATTCCATGTATCCCTATCTTCTAACTGGCATGTTAACTCATAGCATACCTACGATATCGAGTTTATTGATGTTATTCAGAGCCAATCTTTTGTTTCTAACGACATCATATGGATATGAAGTTAGCTTTCGAGTTCCTTCCTGCGTTCCGGTATTGCAAGCTATGCATATTGTACAAGGTCTTAATAAACTTGAGTTTTCCTACCTGCAGGAAGGAATTTCGAAGGAAACGCTGGTGAAAGACTGAATACTTGAATATGCGTACAAAAAGGCCAGCGTGCTGCAAATATCCATATGAATGCGAACCAGAAGATGTCGTACAAACTGGAGCAGCCCAAGAGGGGAGAGCAGAATTTCCTAATGAGCCAGTGACTCTCTTTGTTACCAAAGATTCTTACAAGTATAAGGTTGTCCTGCCGGATGTCCTGAGAAACCTGTGTGAGTTCGTTTCCTTCTCGATAATACATTGAAAACATTTACTCTTAAGTGTGCTCTATCCATCAGTTTGATAAGCCGAGGTGAGTAATTCAGTAGATGAGATTAGGATTAAAGGCACTATCTCAACGCTTCTTTTACCTGGATTGCTGTTTCAAATAAAAGTTTGGCCTGCAGTAATGTAATCCGGAATAGCCTCTCTACCTACAAAGGTAGAGGTAACGTCTGCGTACACCCCGCCAAACCGCACTTGTGGGACCAAACTGGGTATGTTGTTATGGTAATGTAATCACGATTTCATTTGTAACTTAAACCAGCAAAGACATCTAAAAAGACCTTACAAAATGAAAATGCATTGACGGTTTTGCATTTCCAGAAAATTTGCATGTGCTTGCCTATAAAACTAGGTTAGAATCCATAATTGAAAAACCCCTCCTGCCATTTAACAGATGCGTACTCCAGTTATAGCGGCTGATTTGTTACCAGACTGTCCTCTAAAATCCCATTAGAGAGGAAATCTTTCTTTCTAGGGAGTATGTGTTTATTAAACCTAGCCTTACCTATCATCGGCTTATCTGCTTGAAGAGCTTATTCTTGATCAACTACAAATAGTACAGCGGATGCATTATCCAATAAAATACTGAATCATACTTGAAGAATTTTTTTAGAATTTGAATGCTGATGATAGTCATAATGCTGAAAATTTAGTTAAAGATTGAAGAAACAGAGAAATGACCAGTGAAAATTTAATTGCAGGCAAATTGTTGGTTGATGTTCAGTATAATGGGGAATTCAAGGTAGGAGGGATGGTAAGTGCTGGTGAAATAACAAGCACTGTGGCGCCAATTACGCTTATTAGAAACACTCGACGGATATTTCCTCCTGGTCACTTCACTATCAGTTTCACTTTGCCAATACCTGCTGATCCAGAGAGTTTAACAGCCTGGTTACTCTCAGATGGTGTTTTGGAAGTGTGTTGCTTGGAATTTCTGAAAGTGATGGCGATAGTGAGATGATTGAAATGTCCAGAAATCCGCCCTGGATAATCTGTTGCTTGTTTTTCTTATCCCATTGATGAGAATGATGTCTGGGGAAGTAGGAACTTCCGAATTTTCGCAACCAAACTCATGGGATGAGCAAGTGAAAGTTGTATATTTTGTGTACATGTAAGAGCCAAACGTATATTGGGTTCTTGTAAATGTGGCAGTGCTAGTTTTTGCAAAACTATCAGCTATTTTTGCGTTGTAACTAACTATCATATTGCTGAAGCACTTCAATGTTGGAAGTGACCAAATGTATTTTGCTTTCTTGTAAATGTAGTGGTCACCTTTTCTGTACAAGTAAGCTTCAAAGTTACTAAGTAGCAAGTAAATATTTTGGTGTTGAACAATGCCACATTCAAAGTTGTACTTTTCATGGATATAAATATAGTTCTGGTATCTTTTCTTCTGTTTAGACATCATAGATGAGTGTTGGATCTTATACATGATTGGCAATTATTGCTTAGTTAACAAATTATACTTGGATTTGTTATAATGATGACATGAGTTGAGCAAAAATGAAATAGTAAAAATTCATATGTTTGGAACAAGGCATGTTGTTAACAAAATTTCCAAGCAACTCATTATCAATTTAACGTTTTGTAAAGTTAGTACTATATAAAATTGTTAAAGTGAGAATTGTCACCACTAGGTATAAGAAATATTATTAACTCAGGCGCCTGCGAAAAGGATTCCACTTATCAACTAAGTATGTAATATTTTGTCACTCCACTATCAAAAAAATCAAAAGACTTCAAGAGACAATACATGCATAAATTTTGGTTTGAATTTGTTTCTTTAACTGTTTGAGAAAGAAAACTATCATATTTAGAAATTAGATCAAAATTCTTTGTATGATATTTAGAAAGTAAGTGATCAATTATAGTAAAAGATTAGTTAAACCATGTAATTAGTACTAGGATCTTGATTAAAAGAACAATTTTAGTAAGAAAATGATTGGTTAAAAATAATACGAAGTATTTTTTTCTGTACATGAGAGAATGATGAATTTGTGAAAAGCAAACAAGTGAAAGTTACGCAATGTAAATTTAAATACTAAAGATTTTATAGTAAAATAATTATAACCTTACCTTTACTTGTCCACTCTTTCATTTGCTTTTGGTGTAATATGAAAATGATTTACTCATTATGCTAAACTAATAAATACATACATATCATTACCAAACTATAGTCAAATAATTACTCTCTTACCTAATAAATAAAAAAGAATTTCCAAAATTCTTGAATCTTTTTAAGGGAAAAGGTGCGAATATACCCCTCAACTTTGAGATCTAGAGCAGATATACCCCCGTTATAAAAGTGGTGTAAATATACCCCTGCCGTTACAAAATAGTGCAAATATACCCTTTTTGCTGACGGATTTTTTTTTAAAATCATTTAGTTTATTTTTTAATTAATAAAGATACGACGTGGTTTGAAAAAAAAAAAAATCTACCCATTTTTTTTAGTAGACATATTTTTCTAAACTCACATGATACTTTTTTTTTTGGTGGGTCGGGTCTGGTTCGTTTAAAAAAATGGGTAGACTTATTCTTTTTAAATCCACGGAGATATTTTTTTAAACAAATTAGACTCGAACCACAAGAAAAAAAATTACCATGTGGCATTAGAAAAATATGTCTACTCAAAAAAAAAAAGTAGACTTTGTTTTAAAGCAACATGACATTTTTTTAATTAAAAAATAAGCTAAATGTTTTTTTTTTTAAATCTTTTTAGCAAAAAGGGTATATTTGCACTATTTGTGTAAGGGCAAGGGTATATTTGCACCATTTTATAACAACAAGGGTACATATACACCACTTTTTTAACGGGGAGTATTTCGCTCTAAATCGCAAAGTTTGGGGGTATATTTGCACCTTTTCCCTTTTTTTAATGATAAAACGTGATCAGTCCCTTGTTCTGAGTGCAACATATGAAATAAACGAAAAGAGTAAGTAATAAACTAATAAAAAGACTGAAACATAAGCTAAATACAAGAAAAGATACGAATAGATGCGTCCGCCCCCTATATATTTGATACTTTCTTCTACAATGAAACTAATAACCCTAACCCCGTTAGTCATCCTATCAATTACTCGTCGATAAAAAAAAAAGAGTAAATTCAGCTAATCCTCTTATCCCACCAACCAAGATTCTTGTATAAAAAGCATCTATGTAAGATGCCATTGAGAATTTTGTCCCACAGAATTCTCTTAGTAGTCAAGAGATCGATCTTAGGATATCTGCAAAGGTAGAAGGTAGATACTACTTTGATTCAAATTCGGGCAGAGGAAGACTGATTTAGAGGGGTAGGCATTCCCGTTCGCGCTAGACATTTCATTTGTTCATTCTATACCTATAAAATAATTTTTCCCTCCTATTCTTTGACTTGTCCTTGTTATCTTGCGGTTCTTCACTATTTTCAGTAAGACAAATAATCTTTTTTCTTTGTTTTTTCATTCTGTTTTCTTAGTTTTAATGATTTTCAAGGTTTTCTATAAATCTTTTTATGTTTTCCTATTAGAAAAACATAAATTTTTAATGTTCATTTTTTTTTTGTCTTAGGCTGTTTCTTTTGCAATTCTCTTTTTTTATTTGCTTGATCTGTTTGAAAATTCTACATTAGTTAATTGAGAAATTAGAACCCTAACCAACGTCTTGGATTTTGGATTTTCTCCCCAACCTAGATTAGGGGGTCTTTAGATCGTAGCTTGCAGCTGAAAAAGGTTGCTAGGCTAGAGCGGCTCGTTTCGCTCTTCAAACTCCGCTCCCATTTTCTTTGTTCACGAGTTTGCTAAGTGTAGATTACAGTAAAGTAATATCATACTAATAACTGGGGGAGCACAAAGCATTAGGTGTAAAAAATTGTTTGAGTTGTTTTTTTTTTTTGTTACTTTATATTTTTTGAGTTTCATGTAAATCTTCTTATGTTTCTCTATAAGAAAATAAGATAAGTTTTGAATGTTGATTGTTTCCGTCTTATGCTATTTTTTCTGCAATTTTTATTTTTTAGTTTGCTTGATCTGTTAGATTTTTTTTGAAAATTCCGCATTACTCATGGTGTTTAAACTAAAACTTAAAGGAGTAGTTTTTGCAAGTTTATGTAGTTGGATTGAGAAATTCTCTTCGTTCATTTGGGTTGCTAAATGTAGAATTCAGTAGATAAATTTAGTTTGATTCTTGATTTATGATTTTATTAAGCTTATGAATGTTTTTGTTATTAAGAATTAGAAAAGATGACTAATTTTTACGTGGTCCTTTTCTCAGGTAATACAAAATGTCCACACCAACGAATTCAGACCAGCCCCCGATCGCTGCTGGCGCTGCCTCTCCCGAGGGTCTTGCACCGATGATTGAGAGTATGCGTTGTGCCCTCATCGGTGAAGAATCTCCTTTCTTTCCATCACTGCGCCCACGGGTGGAGTATTCTACCGCCGACAATGCCGAGTTGTCACAGACAAAAAGGAGAATATTCCCCGAGTTGTCACCGAGCGAACACAACGTACAAGAGTCCACGCCAGCTCCTCTCCCAGTCGCCGCTACCACTCCACCCGCAGTCATTTTATCGCCCCAAGGGGCAGTTGCTTCTGCACCTGGGGCAATTTCTTCTACAACTGCCCAAGGCGAAGTTGCTTTTGCGGCTGCCCAAGAGGCAGTTGCTTCTACGGCTGCCCAACTTGGGGCAGTTGCTTCTACGGCTACTCAAGGGGAAGTTGCTTTTGCGGCTGCCGAAGGGGCAGTTACTTCTGCGGCTGCCCAAGGGGCAGTTACTTCTGCGGCTACCCAACCTGGGACAGTTGCTTCTACCGCCACCACTCCGCCCACAGGCATTTTATCGCTCCAGGGGGTTGTTGCTTCTGCCGAGGTTGTTGCCACTCCACCCACCAACATTTTATCACCCCAAGAAGGAGTTGCTTCTGCCGCTGCCGCTTCTGCGGCTACCCAATCTGGGGCAGCCTCAGTGTCTGCCCAACCTGGGGTAGTTGCTTCTGTGGCGTCCCAACCTGAGACAGCCTCGGTGTCTTTCCACCCTGGAGCAACTTCGGTGCCTGGCCAACCTCGGGCAGCCTCAGTGCCTGCCCAACCTGGGGTAATTGCTTCTGTGGGGTCCCAACTTGGGGCAGCCTCCGTGTCTTTCCACCCGGGAGCAACCTCGGTGCCTGGCCAACCTGGGGCAGCCTCAGTGCCTGCCCAACATGGGGTAGTTGCTTCTGCAACTGCCCAACCTGGGGCAGCCTCGGTGTCTTTCCACCCAGGAGCAGCCTCGGTGCCTGGCCAAACTGGGGCAGCCTCAACGTTTTCTGGGAAGAGACCTCGAGGTAGACCCGTTGGTTCCAAGAACAAGCAAAAATCGAAACCACAACCGAAACCTATAACTGTTGGTAAATCCCTACAATCTCTCTCCTGTCTCTTATGTTGTAACATTATAATAGTATACCTTAAATAGATGTTTATTTTGCTTATATATGGTTCAATAAAGCATGCTCACATGTCTTAGAACGTTTGTTGGTTGGTTCTTTAGATAACAGATTCTTTGACATGTTCTTTTGTCTCCCTCTAGGGATAATTTTTCCGTTTACAATAGTTTGGTCTTGGTTGGTCATTTTTTGAGCTGATATAAAACATATACGGACATTAGATAATACTCCTTCTGTGTCATATTACTTGTCCACTTTCCTTTTTTAAAAGTCAATCTATATAAATTTTGACCAACATTTTTATATTTTTTTTTCCCACCATATTAATATGAGCATATTGCAACTTGTAGTACTTTTTATAAAGTTTTTGAATATCTAAATTATACTTTTAAATTGATCTAATTCAATTTAGCTCTAAAGATAGTCAACGTGACTTTCGAAAAGCGAAACAGGACAACTAATATGGGACAGAGGCAGTATATCTGACTGACTTAAGGATCGCATAAAAGAAGATGACCAATATGCCCTTCTGTGCTCATAGTTGCAATTTTAATGTGTTTTATTATTTCATTGATAGATGAGGGATTGACGGCCAATACCATGCTTATGCATGTGATTTTCTTACTTGTTATATTCCTTTTATGTTTGTAATTCTTTTCTTTTGGTTAAATCTTGACAGTAATTAAAGAAGGTACTGTACTTATAAATGCTTCACTGTTATTAGCTACGGTTCTTTGAAAATTATTTGGCTTGACAATGCAAAAATTCTTTCAGATGGAGCTCGGGAAATTGTTTCAGGATCAGCAATTTCTAGATTTACACCACATGAATTTTTTGTGAAAGCCGGAGAGGTAACTCTTTAACCTTTTTGTTTGATTCCCTTAATGCGATGGAAGTCAAGATGATCCTTGAATTCAACTGTTCTAATCATTTTCGAGTTGTCATATTAAGGATAGGACAAAGCTGGCTTAGCTCTGATCTTTATAGTGAAAAGACATTCCTCTTTTTTATTTGAATATTGTGTTAATAATTGGGGGAGAACATAGAATTTGGTATAAAAAAATTGTTAAAAAGATCTGAGTTTAAGGTTACAAATAGTGATAACCTAGAGTGCCATTTGAAAATTTTCATGTTATATATAACTCTCTTTTCGAGTTCTAGCAATTGTTTAAATATTTTCTTTTTCGACAAGTAATACACCCCTAACATAATAGAAACAGTAACTCCATAACACCGTTTCAATTAAATAATGTTTTTAAAAAGGAAAGAGAATGAATGCATGGCAGCTGGTGGATCAAGTAACAGAGAAAAAGGAAACTAAGGAGAAAGAAGATCTTTTTCCATTTATAGATACAATGTGAAAATGTCGTTGGCTTATAAATCAACATTAATATCCAAAATCAATATTATCTTTGGATTTTGATATTACTAGCTTGTTGGTTACTTTATGAAACTATTTCTCTTTGTTCGCTAAATGGAGTAAGTAATAGTTATGAAAACCACACTCCAGGAGCTCTAATTAATAGATTTTGACTTATAAATAGGTGATTCAGCACTTTTTTTCTTAGCCCCCGTTTGGCAATAAGAATTATTCACTTTATTCCGGAAATTTTTTTCACTTTTTTTCGGAATCAGCGTTTGGCCATGAGAATTCCAAATACAACTTCAAGTTGTATTCCGGAATATCAAAAACTCAAAAAACTTGTTTTTCAAAAGTTTTTCATTTTTTTCACTTTTTTACAACTACATTTCACCAAAAACTATAATTTCAAAAATTATGGCCAAACACAACTCCAACTCCAACTCAAAATTCCAAAAAAAAAAACGATTTTTTTTATATCTATGGACAAACGAGGCCTTAGTTAACTTTATCCTGAATGGTTATATGTACATACCTTGTGATACAGGATGATTGACTTTTTGGTAACTACTTTAATTCTTGAATAATATACTATTTCTATATGTATATTTTCTAAATTGATATGCCTTGTCCGGCATAAATTATGTAGTATCTAATTTATTGGGTAGAGGTTTAAAGAACTTTTGCCTTGTCTAGTATAAGTTCTGTAGGAACTAAGTTAGGCCTCGTAAGGCATAACTTGTGGGTTTTGAACTGAACTTATATTTCTATCGGCATAAGTTTTTTAGGAATTAAGCGGGCATGACTTGTTATGCCTTGTAAGGCATAACTTGTATTATATTATTATACGAAAATATAAACTTATGACGGTCTTTTTTGTTTTTAATGTCATTGATATTTTCGGTCACTTTTTTGTTATTTAAAGTGTTGAAGAACAAAAATTAAAGACGCTATGTGTTTAATATCGGCGGCCAAATTGATTCATTCCTCGGGCCTCTCTATAGTTCGGCCCACCAGACATATTTAACTTCAAACAAATAAAAGTCTGGAATCTAAAATCAGGGTTTGTCAAGCAGAATAGCTTTATGTTAGGGAGAGTTTTTTGAGCTGAAACTTAACAAAATTAGTTCTCTTTTAGTTTCTGCTATCTTTTTGTTGTCAGAATCACACTCTTCTGATCTGTAGCTTCAAATTGAATCCTACAAAGTGAACGAGATGTTCAATACATATTTAACTGCATCAACAGGGAATTTCTCTATGCATTTCTCAGAGGCTAACTTTTTTGTCTTAAAGCTTTCTTGCTTAACACATCCGTAAGCATGAATCTAGAAATAACTGCAGAGTCACCTCACACTTTTGAAGCTAAAGTCGTTATCTTATAACCTGCAGGGAGGTAACTTGCTTGGCACGGCTGTAAGCACGAATTCAGAAGAACATGCAAAGTCTCATACCAAACCAGTTATCACTCTAACTGGGGCTGCTGAAAAATGTGCAATTGGACCGCCTCTTGGTTTGGTTGACATAGGCGAAAGTGAAAATGCATATCTTTTTCGTGTTGCACTTCCTGGCGTGAGACACAAATGTAAGTACTTTTACTGTTACTATTGTTTATTTTGTATGGTGAGTATACTTAATGGGTGCAATACGTACTGTTACTATTGTTTATTTTGTATGGTGAGTATACTTAATGGGTGCATTACGTACTAACTATGTTTATGCATACAAGTACTTGATAATCTCATCGTGAACCTGAAATTACTTTATGAACCTCTAAGTTAAGCTTTAGCATAGACACATGAGATTAAATTCTTTCATCATAATATGTTGATTCTGAAATGAGTCATTCTTAGAAGCTGGAATATAAGAATGTCATGGTTGGCTCAAGGGTTGACTTTTAAGGCATGCTTATTAGGAACTAAATTCACGTGCCCGGTTATCAAGTTACAGGTTTTAGCATAATGTGAAACTAAATATGTGGATTCAACCAAAAGTTGTTACCACTAAATCAAAAGGTATCAAGTCACATAGTTCAGTTCTACATTATTCCCTTTGTTTCATTATAAGTTGTCTTATTCTTAAAGTAGTTAAGTAAACTCTAGCTTTGAAGCTATATTATATTTAATTTAGTAAAAAATTCTATATTGAACTTGATATTATAATGGGTAGGGCTGCAGGATGCTAATCTACTGGACGTTTGGACTAATCAGTATTGGGCACATATAATATCTGTAGGGCTAAATCTAAGGTATAAAAATTTCGATTTTCGGATGTCCGAAGTACTAAAACCGATATCCAAAAATTTTAAAATTAAAATCCGAAATCCAATCCATAATCCAAAAATCTAAACCAAATATCGGATTTCGGATTGGCCCAACCTATGCCCACACCTACTCAGAACTATAAACACTTGCTATGCGGTGATAAAACAATTAACATTAGGTTTTGGTAAATTTGTATTCAAATTTGTGCAAGAGAATCGTATTTACTTAAATCCAGGTAAACTTTGAACGAATGGAATTTAACAATCATTTGATGTGTATACTGTACAGGTAATATAAAATGTGACATACAGAGAGAAGGGAGAGTCCGGATAGAAGGTGTGGTTGCAGAGAGTGAGGTTTTGAAAAAGTCACCCAAGGGTTATGAGATGAAAGTTCAGCAGCTTTCTCCTCCTGGTCCTTTTACTGTATCGTTCAGTTTGCCAGGACCTGTTGATCCCAGACTATGTTCCCCACATTTTAGAGCAGATGGCATTCTGGAAGTCATTGTAATGAAATACCGGATACCTCTTGTTTCAGCTGAAGGTTTGCCCGAGAATTGGTACAATGGCTCTTTCACCCCAGCTCCTTGAATTCCAGTTGGTTCACCTTCCCCTAAGAAACATGGGATTAATTTGTTTCGTAACTTTTCTCATGAATATAGCACAACATTAACAACTTACCAACTTCTGGGGGCCATACCTGTACAACAAGGGATTTTGCATTATATGTTTCATTGGAAATTTTGGCTATGCTGACTTGATTTTGAACGAAGTGTACTTTTGTGGACATCTTTTCCATCTTTATCTTGGTCTATGTTTTCTATGTCTACCATCAGCTTAATGCGAGTCCACTATTTGCCTGACAAGATTTTTTAAGAATTCAGCTACATGATATATATCTAAATGCTGTTGATGTCTCGAGTGAGCTCTAGTTTATACAGTATGATACTATGTTTCACCGAAGTTTCTGCACAGAATGCTGTTTCCTCACATCCTTATATGGTGAAGTATGTGATCGACAGCCTGATGCAGTACATTGTGTATAAAATTTGATTTTGATAAGTATCTATTTTTCGGTTTCACTGTGTATCCATGCTCTCAAAAGATAGTGGGCTGTAGCCATTCCTAGGACCCGCGCAATGTGTAAAACTAGGTGTTTGCCAGAAGCTAGATATGCATCTCGTTCTGGAATTGTTACTATTTGGCGCCGGAGTCTTAAGAGGCATCTCCTAGATTGTATTATGATGCAATTGTGTCAATGTTCTACCTACCTATCCTGCAATGACCTAATAACTTGCAAGAGACATTGAGTTCTCCATCCTCATACGACTGTGCTTGGGTCCCCGTAAAACGGGATGAGATCCCACCAGTGGACTTTCGTCCAGTTTTTTTTTCAATGCAGTGGTAGATGATTGCCAAGCGTCTAGTCCAAGTTTTGATGGTTGAGATCTATTTGAACTAGTATTAAACAATTTGAACTAGTACAAAAAACAAATTTGTTTGGTAAAATACAAATAGAGGCAAATTTGCACGCTCATTCTTGCAACTTTTACTCTCAGACTTCTGCCTTTTTATCCAATTTCAACATTATGCAGTCTCTACTTAAGAAAGAAAAAAGCTAGATCAAAACAAGCCAAGCACCCCCACACTTAAAAACATTTTAAGTGTCGTTTCCAAATAATACTAAATATTTAAAATCTTATTATGAATGTCAGAATCTTTCAAGTGACATCTTTATACGAGAGAATATAATATTTCAAGTGACGCCCTTTCACAGATGAATACAATATTTCTAAAACGACATATAACCAACCATCAGGTTAGTAATTCAACTAACCGGTCGTCACCAAGACTGAACCCACTATAAATTCATTCATTGTCATGTCAATATCCACCAAGAATTTGTGAGAGTTGAAGAACTACAAAATTTAAATAAATTTATATCTCAAGTTTCTTCAAAATCGTAACAGACACTAAGTCCAATACTGACTTTTATTCATAAAAGGACATAATATTTCAAATGACGTATTCTAGACAATCCAGTATCATATTGTTGTCAATAGTAATGCACAAAGTATCAATATTTTATATTAAGACATCAAATTCATATAAAATGTCTTTCAATTATCCTTTTCACTAGGTTTAAATTATTCTAACAACTTTCAAGTAAAAATATTATCCATCAAAATGAAGGAATTTATATATGCCATGATAATTTTCTTTGGCGCGGAATAACAAACTTATAATGAGCATATCAAATATGTTATTCCTAAACTGATTTAATGAGAATGCATTTCATGATCATCACAAGGGGATCATCTACCCTAACATTTTTTAAAATAAATTTCACACATAATCATAACGGGTAGATATTCATAAATAAATAAATAATAAGTAAAGTTAAGAAAGCAGACCCCGATATTTGTGTTTTTTTTTTCTTGATCCTTTGCTTTGATGATCAAAATCAAGTTCGATCGATGCCACCCTTTAAATATTTCGATTCAATTGTTTTCATTAGATACCCTCTTTGCACGAAGTACCGTTTCCGCTGACGTCTACACGCAAACTTCAATATACTGTGAGCATTTTCTTTCCTTCCGTTCCGTGGCATTTGAATTATTTTTTCCTTTTATAAGTTTTGGCCACTGGTTTCTCGTGGAAAGAGAGGGTCTTTAATTTTATTTTATATTTTAAATTCTGGACACTATCTTCATGATGCATGCTTCCATATTACCAATTACTGTACCACAAATTCAGAACAAATCATATTGAAGTCTACTTCACTTTGAGTAATAGGATTGAAGACTTCTCTTTTCTTGGAATAAAGCGTTGACAGACATGTCGTATCTCTTCGTGAAAACAAGCCAGAGGCGGGATTGTTGGAAAGTCATTCAACAATTTGCAGCGACATTGGCATAATTCCACTTGTCCCTTTCGATTATTCTTCCAAAATATCAGATTCTCTTAATCAGAATATACTTCTTCAATTCTTCAAAGTAGGCAGGCAGTATCTTCTTTCCGCCAATATAATGCTATTTCGAATTCTATCTAATAACACAATATTTCTTTATTATTAGAAAAATAGGTAAACATTATCGAAGAAGAAAAATGGCTTTGAGGCATGAAAAATCGACTTTCCGTAAAGATATCGCCCGTATACATATTGAGAAAAATACAAGCAATTCCCTTCAGGATATGATAAAGCCCTGATTATACCTGCAGATTTTTCATAGCCAGACACTTCACGAAGGAAGGCCTTATTATAGAGTTAAAAGTGACTATTCTGAATAGTCGCCTTGTTTCATGAACAAACATGTTCATTTAACTCAAATTTTAAATAAAATTTGAAACATACCAAGACTTTTGATATATAAAGTCTTCAAACTCTTTTTGCCTTATGTTATGGGACAATCTCACTTCATATATATTACAAACTATCAACACCATCACTATTCCACCAATGAATCATCTTACCAAGCCAAATAATCAATGAGCAATATTCTGGGTTGAAATTTAAAAGAATTCTTAGAGAATGGAGATTCTACTTATAGGTCTTTCCCAAGATAAAAGATAGACTAATCGCAAAGATCACTGGAGTAACCAAGAAGAAAAAGGGTAACCATTTACTTAATTTAATCAAAATACTAAGCAAATAGCATGGCTATCATTTATCAATCAACACTCTATTTTGAATGGTTTTATCGGTTTATATTGGAAGAAAAAACAGAACACAAAGTTAGACCTTTCAAATAATTAAAGCAAATTATTTCTCTCCTCAACTTCGTTCTATACAGTAGAACTTATATATTTCACCAAAAATCTGTACTCCGAGAAAAAGAAATATGACTTCAGAACCAACCATGAAATGCAACTTAAGAGAAAGCTATCAAAAAGAAATTTGAAACTCATTTTTAAGACACACTCAGAAACATGCAGTAAAAAAGCACACAAATACACCCCACCACGCCCAAGTAGCACCAAATACAAATCACTAAATTATAGAATCCGACTTAAAAGACCACAAACCAAAAAACAGAAACAATAAATCACACTAGTAGCTTTAGTTTTATTGATACTACATTCAATGTCAGTAGAACATGTGAACTTAGATCAGTGAATTTCATCCTTTAGAAATAAGGAAATTAGGTTTTAAAGTTAAGAAGGAAGGATATTAAGGTAATTTAACTTTAAAATTAGGAGTTCCTGCCTTTAGTATAGTATAAATATATATATATAGATAGATAGATAATATGTGTATTTCTTAAATTGATATGCCTTAATTGGATTGCATGGTAAAGATAGAAATAATGTGTTAATTTGTGTTTAACAGAAGATATATCTCCAAATTAAATTCATTCGTGACATTTAGTAAATTTCATGTGCAAGTGAGTTTTGCATAACATTCAATATTATATCGTTCGTAACTTTTATCTTGTGGGAGACACATAAAAAGTATACAATCTTCGAAGAGAAGAAAAAGATAAAGCTACGTTAAACTAAGCTAAGAAAAAAACTAGGATTAACTGGAATGAATATAGTTGAGTTAAAAAATGGAGCTTCGCTCCTTACAAATACCCACTACTACAACTAAAGGACCAGAACAAAAGTGTTAAAAATTAAAAAATACAACGTGACCGATGTGTAAATAACACTTCTTTCTATTTAAAAGGTAACTACTGAGTTAAATTGTAAACTTCTAAGACTGCTACTTATCTTTGTTGGAAGCATATACTTCTTAAGTTTTATCCAAATGTGGATCAGATTGCATTTGTATTTGTTTTTTTTTTTAATTTACCTTGAAATTGTTTAGGCTGTGCTATTCTAGCTAATCTTATTGCTTCATTCGGTAAAGGAAAAAGAGAGAAGCTAAAGTAACTGAACATGCTCATCATTCAGTTACTGACCTCATCGCTATATACATGTATTTAAACAGTAATCGGAATGACCACTCCTGATTACTCCCTTTGCCCTATCTGCTTAAAGAGTACTACTAGTTTTTGGTTTATCTCGGCATTGGAACATTCGAGAAAGTGGAGAATTTTTAGGTTGAAGTCGGTCGATGTCATCGAGATTAGGCAACTAAACTATTAGCTGTCTTTATTTACTTTTGTTGTTTTGGCTTTTATTTTTTCTTTTGGTATAAAAAAGAAGAGTTTCATCTCATGTATACACAAAGATACACAAGTTATTCAAACAGCCAAATGGCAGCAGAGATGTGTCTTTTATTCAATGTGGCAATTCAAGGTTGAATCGAAATGTCCTAGCTGGGACACTTGCTTTTCCATGCCTTCACTAGCTGCTATAAGAGTAAGGGTACGCTCACTTTGACAGTCTTCTTTGGGTGACTTCTACTAGGTAAATTCTGCTCTTTTGTCCTTCAATTCACCAAGTTTTTGCTTTACTCTACCTTGTGCTTCAATTCTCAACTGCATTTGACTCATCTTTTATTTCAAGTTTTCCCTTTTTGCTTTGTTTATCACTTATCTGATCATCTCTTTTGATCTGTTTCTTTGCTAAATTTTGGAGATTTTTAGGATCTAATTTTGAATCATTATTCCCCTTGTTATTTGGCATTCGATACCTTTTGCGGAGAATTTTGGTCTAGGTTCATTCTTTTGGATATCAGGTAGATTTCCTTACATCTTTGCCATGATTAACAAGTTGAATTCTTACTTGTTTTTGGCAATTGATCACATTAATTTCTTAAGGCCTGTTTGCTTACCTTCATTTGCTGCAAAGAAGTCGAATTTTTTTATTAGCATGATGAACTTTGTGTTTCATTCACCTTACTGGGTTTTGCTTTACTCTACCTTGCTCACCTCCATTTGTTTTCTTCTTTACTTTAATCCTTCCCTTTTGGATTTCTTATCTTATGATCTGTTAGTTTGCTATATCATCTCCAAGCACCAAGAGGAGTCATGCTAAACTTTAGAGCTTTTCAGGATTTGACTTTCAATTCATTTGCTTGTTATCTGATGCCAAGTCGATGATTTAAGATTTCTTGTCTAACATGTCGAGCTGGAGGAGATGGAAGTAGGGTAAAGCGGAATTTAGACCGGACAAATGCGCAGGGCATTGCAATCTACTTGAGTTTTGTCTTAAAATTAGGGTAACTCAAAATATAAAATCTACGAGATTTCTGCTTTTGAAGGATCTAAACCACAGTACAGCATTAAATTATAGACCTTAAGAATGAGATTATGATTCATTATATGAGATTATGATTCATTATTACGTAAATCCTCTTTGAAAAGTACAATAAATGCAGCTGGTTAGTTAAGTTCAAGTACTAATGTCTGCTTTACTTTCGACAAAAGTGCAAAAATGGTGGTAACTTGAGAAATAAACAAGACTACTATTGACGTAAATCTAAGTCAAATAATTCCTTGTAAGAGAGATTTCACTAACCTCGCTGAATTCCCCAAATCCCTAATTCTTTTTTGTCCTAGAACCCTCTGCGAATTCCATTTACCTGATTCATTCCTTCACTAAGCTTAGTGTTTTGCCTTTGGAGAGCAAGAGATAAAATTCTGCGTGTATGCAAAAATGGTATTTAGTTCTTTATTTTAAAATTTTGTGCTTACAGTAGGTTAACAAGTGCTGGAACTTATTTACTGTATGTATGCCTTAAAAGTTGGTATTTTGACTTCCTATGTTCTTGTCTCTCAGTGGGTCGTTTTCTTTCTTTGTGAAATAATTCCATGTTTTTTATATTCTGATTAGGAGATTGATTACAATTTAGAGAGTTCTTTTATCCTGATTCTTTTGAAACATTTACCTTCACATTTACTTTTCCATTCCAAGTATCCCTATTCTTCTAACTGGCATAGTAACTGTTACGCGGCGCCTTCCTGAGACTTCTTGGAAGGGCGACGTAAGGCTAAGCAACCGATGATTCCAAGGTTACTGTCCGCCAACCGGGGTCCCCTCCGCACGCTAGACGAGACTGTCAGTGCCGTGCGGGAAAACCAATGTCAAGAGCAATTGAGAGAACAGGAAAGTGAATTGAGAAAAGAGTTGTTTGCATTAATGAAAGCTATTACAAAGAAAGCAAGCGGTGTCGAGGGGGAGAGACACCAGTACAGAGAATTGATTGCTTGCTTGAAAGTTTTGATTGCTTGATCCCCCTCATAATGCTTTAAAAATAAAAAACCAAGTCATAGAACTAGACATAGACTTGCTAGAGAATCACAACCAAAAATACATAAAGTAAACTACTCTATAATTACAACAAAAGAGACCTAACTAGAGCAGGTCCATGTGCACCCTTGGTCGGGGCACTGCCGTGCGCGCAGGGCATGGTGCGCGCGCGCATTGGGGCGCAAGCACTAGGCGCTGAGGGCTGACACTGTAGCAGAGCTGCATTGTCACTGTGTCACGACCCGACTAGGGGCCGCGACGGGTACCCGGGGCTAACTACCGAGCACCAATCGTTCTATGTCTCATCATACTCATTTAATGCTCTTTTATCACTTTTATACTCAAATCGTAGGAAAATCATATTCCATATAAAACATAAATACTTATATATATACCTCTTGGCCATCAAAATAACATTTATACTAAATAGCATCTCGTGAGACCATCTAACCCACACTGCGTATCTACGAGCCTCTACTGGAGTGCTAAACATAAGGACGGGACAAGACCCCGTCATGCCCAAAATACATATATACAAAAAGATAATCATAAGCACCTCCGAACAATGGAGTGCTCTCAAATCAACTGCCAGCTCCTATGAGTCTGAATCAGGCTCACCTCCCTATCTACCTGTGGGCATGAACACAGCGTCCAAAGAAAACGGACGTCAGTACGAACATTGTACTGAGTATGAGAGGCATAACAATGAAAATACGTCGATGAGATGAATGAAGCATCAATAAGGACGCAACTGTATATGACTGTAACTTATAGAAGAAATAGCACATGCTGACTTACTCATAATCATCATCATCTCATATATGCAATAATGTATAAGCTGCCCGTCCATATAGGTACGGTGTGATAATCATAGCCTGCGTCCAGGCCTCCCGCGTCCGGGGTATAAGCTGCCCACTATAGTGGTGTGTATGTCTGCCCGTCCATATAGGAGCGGTGTAATATCATCATCATAATATGCTCATCATTATATACTCATCGTAATACATGCATGAGAACTCAAGGACAACTATACTTTGTCGGGGTGACGTAGGGTCGTGATCCCCCGACTTTATTATGGACATCTATAAGTATTCTGCCTCACCATGAAGGAAGTAGTGTATAAGGTGAGTGTATGCCACAACAGACATCTGTAACTTAATAATGTTCTACCTCACCTTGAAGGGACAATACATAAGGTGAGTGTATACAATAGAAGGCATACTTAACTTAATAGTATTCTGCCTCACCTCGGAGGGAACAATGCATGAGGTGAGTGTATACAACATACGACATCATTAGCGTTATAGGAGCGTCATAGCATGAACTCTAGAATCTTTAGACTCAAGCTTATCATCATTGTACTCATAGCATATCTGTTATCTCATATAGCTATTCATGATCATAGACTCTTGACTTTCTGGGGTATATATATAAAGAATTCATGTAAAGAAAGGAGAATCATACCATCGGATTCATGCCATAGAAAGAAAGGACTAGCCTCACATACCTTTGACGTTTACTATTCTTATCGCTTTCTTGTTTCCCCTATGATGCACTCATGTATACCTTCAAGAGAATTCATGCCGTCATTAGCTAAGCAATTATAAGAACGGACTGCTATTTTTAGGGAAAATTGGGCAGCATTTCCTTTGTTTCTACTACTTTTCCCATATTCTGTTTCAGCTCCCAAACATTCGCAACCATAATCGTAATATAGAAACCAACAATCATCATTTATATACATTTAGCAAAATCCACCAATTTCCTCCAATTTCTCCACATTTTAGTGGTTTTAGCTTATCGTCACATTTTTCTCATACATCACACTCATTTCATGGTCTAAACATCATTTATAGCATACTCATGATCACAACATATCAACGTTCATGGTTTCATTCAACTACCATTCAATAGTGACACTACTCATCCTTCCAAAACTCATTTTCCATGTTTTTCTACAATCCAAGCATCTTAGCTTTACAATACCTTAAATAGCATAATAAAACCATGAAACATACCTTAGATGATGGTGGAACAAGCTTAGAGTTGAATCCTCCCTTTATCACCAAAACCCTTTTTCACCTTCCTTAGGATTTTCTTGAAGAAGATGAATCCTACTTGAGTTTCACACACTTGGGTTCATGAATTTGATGTTGTTAATCTTGGTTCCCTTTGATTTTTCTTGTGGATGAAATGTTGAGAGGGTTCTAGAGGGTTCTTAGAGAGAAGTGGTGTGGAAAATGAAATGAATTTATGAACTTGGGTCCTCTTTTTAAAAGCTTGAAATCTGATCCTTCGGGCAACTCTACGCCCATTTTTACGGACCGTCAAACTGTTTGACGGACCGTCAAAATGGACCGTAAAATTGCCCAGCAAAATATGAGTTTCTGTGACCGTTTTACGCTGGTCTGGGTCCATTTTACGGACCGTAAAAATGTTTTACAGTTCGTCAAAAATTTCTACGGACCGTCAAATGGTCCGTAGAACTTCTCTGCTCAGACAGTCTGTCGTAGAATGCCCATAACTTTTGATCCCGATAATATGTGAGGGCCCACTACCTATGGTTAGAAATATCTTTCAATTATCTACAACTTTCATCCTGTGGTGTTTTTCCCAAATTCCAACTTTATAATAGCGTTTTTTCCCCTCCAAACCAGATCATCCGAAAATGTTTTCCTTAACTCGCCCTTTTGGATGGCTTATGCGCATATTTGGCTTATGGGTCCTTCTTGACACTTACTTAACACTTCATTACCAATATAAGGGACATTATAACTCTTCTCCAAAATGTCATTAATCCATCATTAATTCGATACTCGAAATTATTTCCCGATACACAACATATACCTTGTTTTCCTTAACAACTTTCGTCTCCTACCTCCAATGGCTTTGAAATCTCATTTAGAATCATTAAATATTATTTCTTACTTATCAAAACATCATATGCATCATGCCCTTCTTCAGTCAATTCACTGTGCATGAACGGAAAATTTTCCGAGGTGTAACACACTGGGCGCTGGGCACGCGTTGAGGCACGGCCAGCGCAGGGGCGCGAGCGAGGGACATTGATGGGGTGACATTGGCAGAAGCAACCTTTTCACTTGGGGCGTCCGAGACCACGGGGCCGTCCATGGCGCTAGGCGCTGAGAGGCTTGCCATGGCGCCATGGGGCGCGCCCAAGGGGTCATGGGGCATGGCTGGAAAGTCGCCCATGACATTCTCCCCCACCTGAGTTGGCGACGTCCTCGGCGCCTTGCTTGTAAGATAGTCATCGATCAGGTGCTTGTAGGCTTTGAGGCTGGTGCCCCTCTCCCACGTATTCTCTTCAGCATCACATCCCAGCCATTTCACCAGGAACTCTTGGTGATCTTTCCTTGAGGCATGTATGACTCGATCGTTGAGGATGGCTTCTACTACCCTTTTCCCAGTTGCTTGTGGGCCTCGAATACTGGGTATTGTGAGCTGGCTGCGTGAAGGGTCTTCTGTGTCTTCTCGAAAAGGCTTTAAAAGACTGACATGGAACACAGGATGAATCTTCCACCAAGCTGGGGTATCCACCCGGTATGCTACCTTCCCGATGCGCCTCTTAATGGACAGAGGGCCAATGTATTTTTGCAACAGGCGAGGGTCGTGGACCCCTGCAAATAGGTATCTTCACCATCACCTTGTCCCCAACCTGATATTCCACAAAGCGACGATTCTGATCAACATGTCTCTTCACCCGCTTTTGTGCTTTTACCAGATAGCTCCGCACTATCTCTAGATTCTGCTTCCATTCTTTTGAGAAACTAGCTGCTCGTGGAGATTTGGCCATGTTTGGGGCATTCACAGTGTGTGGGAGTAGCGGTTGCTGCCCGGTAACAATTTCAAAAGCGCTCCTATTTATGCTAGAGCTCTTTTGTGAGTTGAAACACAGTTGGGCCGCATCCAATAGCTTCACCCAATTCTTCTGCGATCCGGTAACAAAGTACCGCAAGTATTCCTCCAACATGCCATTGAACCGCTCCGTCTGACCATCGGATTGCGGGTGAAAACTCGAGTTGTGGCTGAATTTAGACCCCAAGCACTTAAAGAGCTGGGTCCAAAAGTTGCTGGTGAAGCGAGAGTCGCGGTCACTAACAATATCCTTGGGCAGGCCCCAATATTTGACAACCTGAGTGAATTAGAGTCGAGCTGTCTCCTCTGCTGATATATACTTGGGTGCTGCAATGAAAGTAGCATACTTAGAAAACCGATCAACCACGACTAAGATAGTCGTGAGATCTCCAACCTTGGGCAAACCGATGATGAAATCCAGTGAGACGCTTTCCCAAGGCCTCTTTGGGACAGGTAAGGGCTCCAACAGGCCCGCTTGTGTCAATCGGTCAGACTTGTCTTTCTGGCATACTAAGCAAGTCTTCACATACTGAGCGACATCATCTGCCATCTGGGGCCAATAATATGCACGGCGTAGCAGTGCCATGGTACGTTCTTCTCCGGGGTGGCCTGCCCATAGAGTATCGTGACATTCCATCAGAAGAGTTCTCCGCAAATCTCCTCCTTTACGAACGTAAAGGCGGTTCCCTTTTGCTTTCAGGAACCCATCTTCCATGTAGAACTAGCGAGTTTTTCCTTGACCTGCTAGGTCAACCAAATACTGTGTCGAAGTGTCCTTGGTGAGAAGGCCCTGGATTTGATCTTTTATGGTGGTAGCCACCTCGCTCCCCCTAAGGGTGGCAAGCAGGCATACCGATGCTAGATCGGCCCTTCGACTCAGTGCATCCGCAACATGATTGGTCTTCCCACTTCGATATTCCAGATTGAAGTGAAATTCCGCTAGAAGTTCCTGCCATCTAGCCTGGCGGCCATTTAGGTTTGGCTGGGTCATAAAGTGACTGACAGCCGTGTTGTCCGTCTTCACCACGAAAGGGGAACCCAGAAGATAGTGCCTCCAAAGGCGCAAGCAATGGATGACAGCCAATAATTCTTTCTCATGAGCCGCATAGCGCCGTTCCGCATCTTTCAATTTTTGACTTTCGTAAGCCACCGGGTGCCCCTCTTGTAGCAAGACTCCGCCCAAGGCGTAATCAGAGGCATCCGTCTCTACTTCGAAGGGTCTGGTCAAGTCGGGCAAGGCCAAAACAGGGCTACTAGACATAGCCACTTTTAGTGAGTTGAAAGTGTCTGCTCTCTTTGGCGACCAGTCCCAAGGTGTGATCTTCTTGAGGAGCTCTGTCAGTGGTAATGCAATGAGGGAGTAGTTCTTGACGAACCGTCGATAAAAGTTGCATAGGCCAAGGAACGCCCTCAAGGCATGGATATCCTTGGGTGGTGGCCAATCTGTGACAGCCTTGATCTTTTGTTGGTCCATCTTGATGCGACCTTCTTCAACAACATGCCCAAGGAAGTCAATCTGTTTCTGAGCAAAGGAGCATTTGGATAGCTTTACGTACAATTCATGCTCCCGCAACCGAGTTAGGACTTTCCTTAGGTGCTCCAGGTGTTCGCCTAACGTTTTGCTGTACACCACAATGTCGTCCAGGTATACCACCACAAATTTATCAATGTATTCTCGAAAGACCTGGTTCATTAGAGTGCAAAACGTGGCTGGAGCATTGGTCAGACTGAACGGCATGACCAGGAAGTCGAACGAGCCATATCTTGTCACACATGTCGTCTTGGACTCGTCTCCTTCCGCAATGCGGACTTGCCAATAACCTGTCTTCAGGTCTATTTTGGTGAACACTGTGGCACCGCCCAGTCTGTCAAACAAGTCCGCCATTAGTGGTATGGGGTACTTGTTCTTCACGGTGATCTTGTTGAGGGCCCTATAGTCAACACAAAGCCTTAGGGTGCCATCGTGTTTCTTTTGGAATAGTACAGGTGACCCATAAGGCGACTTGGAGGGCACGATGATCCTCGTGTCCAGCATCTCCGTCAACTGTCTCCGAAGCTCGGTGAGTTCGGGTTGTGACATTCTGTTGGGTGCCCGGGCAGGTGGCTTCGCACCCGGCACTAATTCAATTTCATGATCGACCGTCCGCCTAGGCGGGAGTCGTTTCGGCATATCTTGCGGCATGACATCCTTAAATTCCTTCATGAGCTCCTTCACGGGCATTGGAATGGGACTCGAAGAACGCTCAATCTCTTCAATGCAAAGGGTAGCTAGGAACGTGGGTTCTTGTCGCTGGACCCCCTTCTTCAGCTGCAATGCAGAGATATTTCCTGAAGCCATCTTTATGGTTGTGCATGGGACAATACAGGGTTTGGCCCCGTTTGCTCTCATCATCAGAAGCACATCCGCGTAGGGTATGGGAATGATGTTAGTTTGTCTCATGAATTCCAACCCCACTATCAAGTCGAAGTCATCAATGATCACTACCCGCAAGTCGAACTTGCCTTCATAAAGACCCATCTTTACCGGCACTCCTTTGGCTATCCCACCCACCAATTGGGGCGGTGAGTTGATAGCTTTGACACGACCTTTACCCTTTCCAACAACTAGGCCAAGGCGTTCTACTTCTGTGGTGGCCAGATAGTTGTGCGTAGCACCTGTGTCTATCATGGCCTTAATAGGTTTGCCATTTACTCTCAAGTCGACAAACATCAGGGTCTTCTCCTTGCTGGGAGGAGGCCCGTTGCCTACCTTTGTCTTTCCCCTCTTGGCAGTCGAGCTTGGGTCTTTCTTTTTGCATAGGCCGGCACTGGTGCCCTCTACAGCCTTGGAAATGGAACAAACAAGTGCATTGAAGGCACCTATTGGTTCTGTCTGATCCGCATCATCCTCATCATCGTCCGTCCCATCATCCAGAATTTGATGGGCGTTCATCTGTGCCTGTGGGCATTCATTGTTCCAATGTGGTCCGCCGCAATGACGACATCCTGAGGGGGGCTTCCGCCCCCGATCATTATTATGAGATGCAGCATTATTGCTGCCTGAGGAGGAACCTTTAGATTTGGTCACACTATGATCTCCCCCACTTCGGCTGGGGCCAGCATTGTAGGATTGGCCCCCTTTGAATCCCCCACGGGCTGGTGGTTGAGGTCTATCCTTTCGAGCATCCACTTGGTAGTCACTGAGGCATTCCGCAGCTTGGATAGCTTTGGGCAAGGAATCCACCCTTTGTCTTTGTATTTCCATGCGGGCATAGAACTGTAAACGAATGGCTGCTTTTAGTTCTTCCCATGTCTCAAGAGCATCTTCACCTGCCTTGATAGCTTCATATTTCACACGCCACCAGAGTTTGACGTCGCCTTGTAAATACATGGCAGCAGTTGCTACCTTCTTGGGCTCCTCCAGTTCTCTCACAGCGTCGAAGTACTGCTCGATGTCAAAGATGAATTTTTCCACTTCTTTGGCGTTTCGAGCACCCTGATAGGGCTTTGGTTCAGGAATCTTGAGTTTCTGGGGTGCCAGGCAATGTTTACCGCGCCCCCAATAGGATTGCCCCCTCCTCGGAGTAGGCCCTGTAAGGCAGCGTTGACAACATTGAGCTGATTAGTCAAGTTGTCGATGGTTACTTGCATGGCAGTCATTCTATCTGCCTCCTGAGTCCTATGGGCCAGGTCCTCATCTCTTTGTGCGGCAGCCGTCTGTGCGGCTGCATCAGTGTCAGTAGCAATATTTACAATGTCTTGTTCGGCCTGCCGCATCCTGCGGTCCAGGTCCTCCACCCTTTCGGTCACGGGTCGAAATCTATTGACCGCGGTTTCCAAAATCAAGAGGCGGTCTCCATGGTTCACCATGGTCAGAAAATGATAACAATAGCAACGTGTTCCCTCGTCCGATGTCGAGCCTACGCTCTGATACCAACTGTTACGCGGCGCCTTCCTGAGACTTCTTGGAAGGGCGACGTAAGGCTAAGCAACCGATGATTCCAAGGTTACTGTCCGCCAACCGGGGTCCCCTCAACACGCTAGACGAGACTGTCAGTGCCGTGCGGGAAAACCAATGTCAAGAGCAATTGAGAGAACAGGAAAGTGAATTGAGAAAAGAGTTGTTTGCATTAATGAAAGCTATTACAAAGAAAGCAAGTGGTGTCGAGGGGGAGAGACACCAGTACAGAGAATTGATTGCTTGATCCCCCTTCATAATGCTTTAAAAATAAAAACCCAAGTCATAGAACTAGACATAGACTTGCTAGAGAATCACAACCAAAAATACATAAAGTAAACTACTCTATAATTACAACAAAAGAGACCTAACTAGAGCAGGTCCATGTGCACCCTTGGTCGGGGCACTGCCGTGCGCGCAGGGCATGGTGCGCGCGCGCACTGGGGCGCAGGCACTAGGCGCTGAGCGCTGGCACTGTAGCAGAGCTGCATTGTCACTGGGCGCTGGGCACGCGTTGAGGCACGGCCAGCGCAGGGGCGCGAGCGAGGGACATTAATGGGGTGACATTGGCAGAAGCAACCTTGTCATTTAGGGCGTCCGAGACCACGGGGCTGTCCATGGCGCTAGGCGCTGAGAGGCTTGCCATGGCGCTATAGGGCGCTCCCAAGGGGTCATGGGGCATGGCTGGAAAGCCGCCCATGACATAACTCATAGCTTACCTAAGATATCGAGTTTACTGGTGTTATTCAGAGCCAATCTTTTGTTTCTAACGACATCACATGGATATGAAGTTACCTTTTGAGTTCCTTCCTGCGTTCCGGTATTGCAAGATATGCATATTGTACAAGGTCTTAATACACTTGAGTTTTCCTATCTGCAGGAAGGAATTTCGAAGGAAACACTAGTGTAAGACTGAATACTTGAATATGCGTACAAAAAGGCCAGCGTGCTGCAAATATCCATATGAATGCGAACCAGAAGATGTCGTACAAAGTGGAGCAGCCCAAGAGGGAAGAGCAGGATTTCCTAATGAGCCAGTGACTCTCTTTGTTACCAAAGATTCTTACAAGTATAAGGTTGTCCTGCCGGATGTCCCGAGAAACCTGTGTAAGTTCGTTTCCTTCTCGATAATACATTGAAAACATTTACTCTTTAGTGTGCTCTATCCATCAGTTTGATAAGCCGAGGTGAGTAATTCAGTAGATGAGATTAGGATTAAAGGCATTATCTCAACGCTTCTTTTACCTGGATTGCTCTTTCAAAGAAAAGTTTGGCCTGCAGTAATGTAATCTGGAACAACCTCTCTACCCACAAAGGTAGAGGTAACGTCTGCGTACACCCGCCAGACAGCACTTGTGGGACCAACCTAGGTATGTTGTTGTTGTTATAGTAATGTAATCGCGATTTCATTTGCAACTTAAACCAGAAAAGACATCTAAAAAGGCCTTACAAAATGAAAATGTCTTGACGGTTTTGCATTTCCGTAAAATTTGCATGTGCTTGCCTATAAAACTAGGTTAGAATCCATAATTGAAAAACCCCTCCTGCCATTTAACAGATGCACATCCAGTTGTAGCGGCTGATTTGTTACTAGACTGTTCTCTAAAATCCCATTTTTTCAATCAACAGGAATCACAACACACACTTGTCAAAGAAACAAAGTTGGTTCGGATTCCATAGAGAGGAAATCTTTCTTTCTAGGGAGCATGTGTTTATTAAACCTAGCCTTACCTACCATTGGCTTATCCGCTTGAAGAGCTTATTCTTGATCAACTACGAATAGTACAACGGATGCATTATCCAATAAAATACTGAATCATACTTGAAGAATTTTTTTAGCATTTGAAAGCTGATGATAGTCATAATGCTGAAAATTTAGTCAAAGATTGAAGAGAACAGAGAAATGACAGGTGAAAATTTTATTGCAGGCAAATTGTTAGTTGAAGTTCAGTATAATGAGGATTTCAAAGTAGGAGGGATGGCAAGTGTTGGTGAAACAACAAGCACTGTGGCGCCAATTACGCTTAATAGAAACACTCGACGGATATTTCCTCCTGGTCACTTCACCATCAGTTTCACTTTGCCAATACCTGCTGATTTTAACACCCCGTATCTTAGAACAAAGGTTAGACTTATATCATTAGAGTTTAGCAGAGAATTTGAAAGTTTGTACGTTTTGCGAAAATGGTCAACAGGCCTACTTAGAGCACCCATAACCCCTTTATTTATTGAGAATTTGAGAAACCGTAAAACATAAAAGTTGTAGAACTTTGAAATATCTTTCCAACGGTATCTTGTGAAGCTCAAAAGAAGCTCTGTGCTAAGAGTTATGCCTGTTTTACTATCACTGGTCGAAGCAGAATTTTCAGATTTTGGGTTACGTTTTTAGCCTTTTCCTACTCGAATTGGGACTCCTTATTTTATTATTGTATGAAGTAAAAACGTCCCTTAACACTATTCTAAACCCTAATAGACTATTCTTTTTCTTTCTACCTCCATCCATAAAGAACCTAGACACTTCAATCTTGCAAGAAACTCATTCTTGCAATCAAGAAAAATCAAGAAACCTTCAAGAATTTGGTTTGGCAATCTAGTTTCCTAAGGCTTCCTCCAAGGTAAATATTTTAATCAAGAACCTTTGTATTCTACAAGATTTATCATTTATAAAGACTAGAATAAATCCATCCATCCCGTTACCCTATAAAAACCAAGAGTTGTAAAAAACGTTGGAGAAAACTCTAGTATTTTTCTGTTGAGTTTCATTCCGATTAGCCATATTAATTTGGTGTTTTCCGATAATCTAACCGTTGGATCAAGCCTAAATTTTAACTGAATGTTCATAACACATAATTCTAAAATATGAACGGTGAAGATTGTATTTGGAGGTCTGGAGAAGTACCCTTTGATCCACGAACAGTAGCTACGAAAATTAGTGAAAATCCTCTCAAGGTTTCCAAATTCAAAGCTTTTGGAATTCTTCTTCAAAGATTCATACTTTTCTTCAATTTTTGGAGCGATTAAGGTATGAAGAGTTACTATCTACGTGTGGGAACATCATTGTTCTTCCCCACGCCTCATAATCCATAAATTATGGTTCTCTGCGAAAACTAGGGTTTCTATACCATGCTCATGATAACCCTAGGTCCATGTCCATGATTATATTATGTATGAATTATTATAATTCCATCATTGAGTTCTTAATATTTCTTTATGATTATTGAGAATCCGTCCGTAATCCATGAAAACCCATATCTTGTATTCCATGGGTTCTTGCATGCATGTTTTTAAATAAAAAATGCTTATTTCATGAATATCCTACATGACTACAAGTTTTCATGCAATTGTATTATATAACTATCTTCATGCCATGACTCAAGATACATACATGCTAAATACAAGTTATTTCATTAAAAAACCATGTTTTCAAGTTATTTCGTGAAATCATGATTACAAGACAAGTACAAGTTAATTCACGAAAATCATGGGCTTCTTAGCCAATTATATCATGTTCATGTTTTTGGGAGTTGCACGAATTACCGAGAAGGCTCAGATAGCCTGAAACTAGGACAAGGATCGCTCCGCCCAATTAGGACGATTTCCTTAATTTGACACTGAATGGATCCATCAGGCACGTTACCACCTTATACCCTGGCAAGGTATGGGGGCTCTGCTGGTCCGACGAGGTACCAGACTCCACGTATTTACGTGGTGATATCATGTTGTCGGTTTATGAAATGCTCTCCCTACTTATTATGTTTTACTTATGTTATATATATATATATATATATATATATATATATATGTACCCATGCTCATGCTCATGCTCATGCTCATGCTCATGTTCATGTCCAGGTTCTCAGTTTCAGTTCTTATCATGTTATTCCATGTCCCATGTTATTTCATTCAGTTGCTTTACATACCATTACATTCAAAGTGCTGACGTCCCTTTTCTATTGCTCGGGGGGCCTGCATTTCACGATGTAGGTACTGATATACAGGACGACACATCTGCTCAGTAGGACAGCATTCGTATCATTATTGGTGAGCCCCATCTCATTCGGGGTTTAGTCAACTTTTGTTTTATGATTAGTTATGCATCTAAGGTATGCTGGGAGCCTTGTCCCAGTAAGTATGTTTTCCAGTCAGACTCATGATAGAGGTTTCATAGACTAGACAAGTCAGTTATGTTATGTCAGGCATTCGGAGTTGTATAGCCATTTTGGCTCATTCATGTTATTTCCGCACTCATGTTTAAACAAGTATTTTTATTAAGTATTATGACTTACTACGTTTTATAGAGGCTCATCATGCATTCACGTTATATTCGGCTCATGTTATGCCCCATGATGATTCAGCAAGCCATGTGGTTCGCTCGGTCACATGCAGTAAGGCACCGAGTGTCGTGTTTCGCCCAGGCCATGGTTCGGGGCGTGACACTGATCTAGAGAGTTTAACAACCTGGTTACTCCCAGATGGCGTTTTGGAAGTGTTTTGCTTGGAATTTCTGAAAGTGATGGCTATAGTGAGATGAATGAAACATCCAGAAATTCGCCCTGGATAATCTGTTCCTTGTTTTTTTATCCCATTGATGAGAATGATGTCTGGGGAAGTAGGAACTTCCGAATTTTCACAACCAAACTCATGGGACAGCAAGTGCAAGTTGTACATTTTGTGTACATGTAAGAGCCAAAAGTATATTGGGTTCTTGTAAATGTGGTAGTGCTGGTTTTTGCAAAACTATCAGCCATTTTTGCGTTGTAACTAACTATCATATTGCTGAAGCACTTCAATGTTGGAAGTGACCAAATGTATTTTGCTTTCTTGTAAATGTAATGGTCACCTTTTCTGTACAAGTATGCTTCAAAGTTACTTAGTAGTAAGTAAATATGTTGATGATGAACAATGCCACATTGAAAGTTGTACTTTTCATGAATATAAATATAGTTCTGGTATCTTTTCTTCTGTTTAGACATCATAGATGAGCGTTGGATCTTATACATGATTGGCAATTATTGCTTAGTTAACAAATTCTACTTGGATTGTTATAATGATGTCATGAGTTGAGCGTAAATGAAATCGTAAAAATTCATATGTTTGGAACAAGGCATAATTTAACGTTTTGTAAAGTTAGTACCGTATAAAATTGTTAAGTGAGAATTGTCACCACTAGGTATAAGAAATATTATTAACCCAAGTGCCTGCGAAAAGGATTCCACATATCAAGTAAGTACGTAATAGTTTGTCTCTCCACTATCAAAAAAATTAAAAGACTTCAAGAGACAATACATGCATAAATTTTGGTTTGAATTTGTTTCTTTAATTGTTTGAGAAAGAAAACTATCATATTTAGAAATTAGATCAAAGTTCTTTGTATGATATTTAGAAAGTAAGAGAACAATTATAGTAAAAAATTAGTTAAACCATGTAATTAGTACTAGGATCTTGATAAAAGAACAATTTTAGTAAGAAAATAATAGGTTAAAAATAATATGGAGTATTTTTTTTTTCTGTACATGGGAGAATGATGAATTTGTGAAAAGCAAACAAGTGAAAGTTATGCAATGTAAATTCAAATATTAAAGATTTTATAGTAAAACAATTATTACCTTACCTTTACTTACCTACTCTTTCATTTGCTTTTGGTGTAATATGAAAATGATTCACTCATTATGCTAAACTAATAAATACATACATATCATTACTAAACTATAGTTAAATAATTACTTTCTTACCTAATAAATAAAAAAGAATTTTCAAAATTCTTGCATTGTTTTAAGGGAAAAGGTGAAAATATATCCTTCAACTTTGCGATTTAGAGCAGACATACCCCCTGTTATAAAAGTGGTGTAAATATACCCCTGCCGTTATAAAATGGTGCAAATATACCCTTTTTGCTAACGGAATTTTTTTTAAAATTCATATATTTTATTTTTTAATTAAAAAAATGCCACGTAATTTATATTATATTTTAAAGCCACCCAACATTTTTCTTAAAAAAAAATAAGCTAAATGATTTTTTTTTAAAAAAACCGTTAGCGAAAAGGGTATATTTTCACTATTTGTGTAAGGGCAGGGGTATATTTGTACCATTTTGTAACACTAAGGGCATTTATACACCACTTTTTAACTAGGAGTATATCTGCTCTAAATCGCAAAGTTGGGGGTATATTTGCTCCTTTGCCCTTTTTTTAATTGATAAATAGACATTTCATTTGTTCATCCTATACCAATAAAATAATTTTTCCCTCCTGTTCTTTGGCTTGTCCTTGTTATCTTGCAGTTCTTCACTATTTTCAGTATGAGAAATAATCTTTTTTCTTTGTTTTTTCATTCCGTTTTCTTAGTTTTTATGATTTTCAAGGTTTTCTGTAAATCTTTTTATGTTTTCCTATTAGAAAAAGACAATTTTTTAATGTTCATTTTTTTTTTGTCTCAGGCTGTTTCTTCTGCAATTCTCTTTTTTTATTTGCTTGATCTGTTTGAAAATTCTGCATTAGTTATGGAGTTTAAACATAAAACTTGTAGCTTTTGTAAATTTTCTGCATTTGAATTGAGAAATTGGAACCCTAACCAACGTTTTGGAGTTTTCGCCCAAACCTAGGTTAGGCGGTCTTTAGATCGTAGCTTGTTGCAGAAAAATGTTGCTAGGCTAGGGCGGCTCGTTTCGCTCTTCAAACTCTGCTCCCATTTTCTTTGTTCACGAGTTTGCTAAGTGTAGATTACAGTAAAGGAATATCATACTAATAACTGGGGGGAGAACAAAGCATTTGGTGTAAAAAATTGTTTGAGGTTTTTTAGGTTTTTTTTCCTTTATGTTGTTTAAGGTTTTCATGTAAATCTTCTTATATTTCTCTATAAGAAAATAAGATAAGTTTTGAATGTTGATTGTTTCTATCTTATGCTATTTTTTCTGCAATTTTTATTTTTTTAGTTTGCTTGATCTGTTAGATTTTTTTGAAAATTTTGCATTACTCATGTTGTTTAAACTAAAACTTAAAGGAGTAGTTTTTGCAAGTTTATGTAGTTGGATTGAGAAATTCTTTTGTTCATTTGGGTTGCTAAATGTAGAATTCAATAGATAAATTTAGTTTGATTCTTGGTTTATGGTTTTATTAAGCTTATGAATGTTTTTGTTACTAAGAATTAGAAAAGATGACTAATTTTTATGTGGTCCTTTTCTCAGGTAATACAAAATGTCCACACCGACGAATTCAGACCAGTCCCCTGTCGCCGCTGGCGCTGCCTCTCCCGAAGGTCTTGCACTGATGATTGAGAGTATGCGTTGTGCCCTCATCGGTGAAGAATCTCCTTTCTTTTCATCACTGCACCCATGGGTGGAGTATTCTACTGCAGACAATGTCGAGTTGTCACAGACAAAAAGGAGAATATTCCCCGAGTTGTCACCGAGCGAACACAGTGTACAAGAGTCCACGCCAGCTCCTCTCCCAGTCGCCGCCACCACTCCACCCACCATCATTTTATCGCCCCAAAGGGAAGTTGCTTCTGCACCTCGGGCAGTTGCTTCTACGGCTGCCCAAGGAGAAGTTGCTTCTGCGGCTGCCCAAGGAGAAGTTTCTTCTGCGGCGGCCCAAGGCGAAGTTGCTTCTGCGGCTGCCCAACCTGGAGCAGTTGCTTTTGCGGCTGCCCAACCTGGGGCAGTTTTTTCTACCACCACCACTTCGCCCACAGGCATTTTATCGCTCCAGGGGGTTGTTACTTCTGCCGAGGCCGCCGCCACTCGGCCCACCAACATTTTATCACCCCAAGAAGGAGTTGCTTCTGCTGCTGCCGCTTCCGCGGCTACTCAATTTGGGGCAACCTCAGTGCCTGCCCAACCTGGGGTAGTTGCTTCTGCGGCTGCCCAACCTAGGGCAACATCGGTGTCTTTCCACCTTGGAGCAACCTCGGTGCCTGGTCAACCTGGGGCAGCCTCAGTGCCTGCCCAACCTGGGGCAGCCTCAGTGCCTCCCCAACCTGGGGCAGCCTCGGTGTCTTTCCACCCAGGAGCAGCCTCGGCACCTAGCCAAACTGGGGCAGCCTCGCCGTTTTTCGGGAGGAGACCTCGAGGCAGACCCGTTGGTTCCAAGAACAAGCAAAAATCGAAACCACAACCGAAACCTATAACTGTTGGTAAATCCCTACAATCTCTCTCCTGTCTCTTATGTTGTAACATTATAATAGTATGCCTTAAATAGATGTTGATTTTGCTTATATATGGTCCAATAAAGTATGCTCACGTGTCTTAGAATGTATGTTGGTTGGTTCTTTAGATAACTGATTCTTTGACCTGTTCTTTTGTCTTCCTGTCGGGGTGATTTTTCCTTTTACAATAGTTTGGTCTTGGTTGGTCATTTTTTGAGCTAATATAAAACATATACGGACAATAGATAATACTCATTCTGTCTCATATTACTTGTCCACTTTCCTTTTTTAAAAGTCAAACTATATCAATTTTGACCAACATTTTAATTTTTTTTTTTCCCACCATATTAATATGACAAGATTGCAACTTGGTAGTACTTTTTGTGAAGTTTTTGAATATCTAAATTGTAATTTTAAATTGATCTAATTCAATTTAGCTCCAAAGATTAGTCAATGGGACTTTCGAAAAGCTAAACAGGACAACTAATATGGGATGGAGGCAGATATAGAGCCCGTTTGGATTGGCTTATAAGCTGTTTTCAGCTTTTTTGAGTGTTTGGTTGGCCAGCTTAAAGTCATTTTATGCTTAAAATAAGCTCAAAAAAATAATTGGACCCATTTGACTTAGTTTATCTAAAGCAGCTTATAAGCTGAAAACAGCTTATAAGCCAAAAAAAATAAGTTGGACTACCCCAACTTATTTTTTTCAGCTTATAAGCTGCAAACAGCTTTAAGCTGTAAGCCAATCCAAACGGGCTCATAGTATATCTGGCTGACTTAAGGATCGCATAAAGGAAGATGACCAATATGCCCTTCTGTGCTCATAGTTGCAATTTTAATGTGTTTTATTATTTCATTGATAGATGAGGGATTGACGGCCAATACCATGCTTTTGCATGTGATTTTCTTACTTGTTATATTCCTTTTATGTTTGCAATTCTTTTCTTTTGGTTAAATCTTGACAGTAATTAAAGAAGGTACAGTACTTATAAATGCTTCATTGTTATTAGCTACGGGTCTTTGAAAATTATTTGGCTTGACAATGGAAAAATTCTTTCAGATGGAGCTCGGGAAATTGTTTCAGGATCAGCAATTTCTAGATTTACACCACATAAATTTTTTGTGAAAGCTGGAGAGGTAACTCTGTAACCTTTTTCTTTTATTCCCTTAATGCGATGGAGGTCAAGTGGTCCTTGAATTCAACTGTTCTAATCATTTTCGAGTTGTCATATTAAGGATGGGACAAAGTTGGCTTAGCTCTGATCTTTATAGTGAAAAGACATTCCTCTTTTTATTTGAATATTATGTTAATAACTGGGGAGAACAAAGAATGTGGTATAAAAAAATTGTTAAAAAAATCTGAGTTTAAGGTTACAAATAGAGATAACCTAGAGCGCCATTTTAAAATTTTCATCTTATATATAATTCTCTTTAGGAGTTCTAGCAATTCTTTAAATATTTTCTTTTTCCACAAGTAATACACCCCTAACATAATAGAAACAGTAACTCCATAACACTGTTTCAACTAAATAATGTTTTTTAAAAAGGAACAAGTAACAGAGAAAAAGGAAACTAAGGCGAAAGAAGATCTTTTTCCATTTATAGATACAATGTGAAAATGTCGTTGGCTTATAAATCAGCATTCATATCCAAAATCAATATTATCTTTGGATTTTGATACTCTGTCTTAAATAAAGAAATTTAGAGATGAAACATTCACTTAGACGAAGCATTTGAGTTGAATTCTATCAGAAAGAGTTACCCATTTTTACTGTTATCTGTTAGACCGCTATTACTAGCTTGTTGGGTTTATGAAACTATTTCTCTTTGTTCGCTAAATGGAGTAAGTAATAGTTGTGAAAACCACACTCCAGGAGCTCTAATTAATAGATTTTGACTTATAAATAGGTGATTCAGCACTTCTTTGTCTGAGTTAAACTTTATCCTGAATTAGTGTATGTACATACCTTGTGATACAGGATGATTGACTTTTTGGGTAACTACTTTAATTCTTGAATAATATACTCTTTCTCTATGTGGATTTTCTAAATTGATATGACTTGTTCGGCATAAGTTGTGTAGTATATAATTCGTTGGGTTTGAACCGAACTTATATTTCTACCGGCATAAGTTCTGTAGGAATTAAGCGGACATGACTGGTTATGCCTTGTAAGGCCTAACTTGTATTATATTATGATACGAAAATATAAACTTATGACAGTTTTTTTTTTTTTTGTCAAAGTGTATTTTCGATTACCTTTTTGTTATTTAAAGTGCCGAGGGACCAAAAAATTAAAGTACGCTATGTGTTTAATTAGGGGTGTACAAAGTAAACCGATAAATCGCACCAAACCGTTAAACCGAGTCAAACCGAGAAAAAAACCCGACTAGTGGTTTGGTTTGACTTGGTTTGGTGTTGAAAAAAAAAACCCGATCATAATTGGTTTGGTTTGGGTTTAGCTAAAAAAAAGTCAAGCCGAACCAAACCAACCCGACATTACATGTATTCAATTTTTAAAATATTTTATACATAAAAATATTTATTTGTAATATAATTTATAAAAAAATTCTTAAATTTTTTCGTAGTTTTTTTTTTTTTATCTATTATCATATTATTTAAGATTGAACTTAGAATTTTGAATGTCAATAAGTTTTATATCCTATGGATATATTAGTAACTCATATAAAGTCCAAACCAAAACCAACTCAACACCAATACTAACAAAATAAATTCAATTTACCACTAGGAATGACAATAATGTTGGATATCTATTCTTTGTTTTACATAATTTGTTTAGAGAGTGAAAATACGTAACTTAAGTTTTTCTTCTTGTCATGTAATTAATACTTATTAGCCACTTATTTTAGCATGACTTAGTATTTTTAGATTATGGTCATTTTCTTTATGGCTTATTAATTAGCAATATTTATTTTAACCGATTTTATTGACTTTTGTTGAATATTTTAATACAATGTCATCACTCTTCTCACATTTTGTGTTATTTTCTTATGAAACACCTTAATTATATAGTTGTGTCTTACTAGGACTAAAGACATATTTGAAGTAAAAGTTATATGTTTCGTATCAAGACTATTCCGGAAAAAAACCCGAGGTTGGAAAATCCGAATTTTATTGATTTGGTTTGGTGTATAAATTTAAAAAACCGACGCATTTAGTTTGATTTGATGTTTAAAAAATCTGAATCAACCCGATCCATGTACACTCCTATGTTTAATATTGGTTTGGGCCAAATTGATTCGCGCGTGGAGCCTGTGTAGTCCGATGCTTGGGCCGAACTGGCCCAGCAGACATATTTAACTTCAAACAAATAAAAATCTCGAATCTAAAGTCATTAGTAGAAGGTCATCTTAGAGAGTTGAGTTTGCTGAAGCTTTTGTTCAATTTCAGCTACGAAATCCTCCTTAAAAGCGACACAGTGAGTAAATTTTCTTCATCTTTTTGTGTTTGCAAAGCATTTTATTGAACAACTATAAAATGTTCCCTTGCTAGGGTTTTTTGTTTTTGTGGATTTTATAGAGCTAGCTATCAGTTTTTCTTCCTTGGATTTATTGTGTCAGCAATGCTGTTCTTCTATATGGAATATCTCTGTGCTGGTGAAATGGGGCAAAAATAACCTAGATTTGTTGGGGTGCAGAATGAAAAATGGTCAGCAAAGTGATTTTACTGTCTTTGTGTGTGTGGCATGTTTGTATTATCAAGAGTTGTGGGAGAAATCTGTTGCCTTTAAGGATGGGGGAAGATGCATTTTAGTTAAGCTAAATGTGAAATGTCCAGTTCCTGCTACTATGGCTCGCTCTTCATGATTATGATGGTCAGCTGTAGGTGGTGTCTCTTTGGTTTGAAGCACCTAATTGAGTCTTTAGGAAAGACAGTGGACGTTCCCACAGAGAGGGGTAGGATCTTTTTCTGGAGTACATAATCAACTAACATATTAGACTTGTAGCATCCTTTAGGCTATATTTATATGTAAACCTGGACTTATGGATTGATGTTATATGTAAAGGACCCCGGAAGCCTTTTCCGCTACTGATTCTTTTCAGGAGTTGATGCATGTAAAACCGTTGTAGATTGGACAGGGTGAGGAGGACGGAGCCCTGCAAAATTTATGTAGTAGACTTCATTAAATTTCATTCGATGTTCGTTAAGAGTCTCTGTTCTGGTTAGAAATTTGTATGTCCATGTTAGTCTAAGTGTGCATTTAGAGAACCTCAAATCTTACTAGTACTAGTTTTTCCCATAAAGGCAAAACATTTAGCGGTGGAGTGGAACAAACCTGAATAGAGTGGAATAGATAAATAGGATTCATTCAACCGGCCCCAACTAACTTTGGATTTGAGGCATATTTGATTGATTGATTGGGGTTATTGATAAATACATGCTTTATATGCATTAGAACTTCAATCTGATATAAATTTTAAGTTTGGGAAAACAGGGGTGGTGAGAAGGGTTTGTCAAGCAGAATAGCTTTATGTTAGGAAGAGTTTTTTGAGCTGAAACTTAACAAAATTAGTTCTCTTTTAGTTTCTGCTATCTTTTTGTTGTCAAAATCACATTCTTCTGATCTGTAGCTTCAAATTGAATCCTACTAAGTGAACGAGATGTTCAATACATATTTTACTGCATCAACAGGGAATTTCTCTATGCATTTCTCTGAGGCTAACTTTTTTGTCTTAAAGCTATCTTGCTTAACGCATCCGTAAGCATGAATTTAGAAATATCTGCAGAGTCACCTCACACTTTTGAAGCTAAAGTCGTTATCTTATAACCTGCAGGGAGGTAACTTGCTTGGCACGGCTGTAAGCATGAATTCAGAAGAATATTCAAAGTCTCATACTAAACCAGTTATCACTCTAACTGGGACTGCTGAAAAATGTGCAGTTGGACCGCCTCTTGGTTTGGTTGACATAGGCGAAAGTGAAAATGCATATCTTTTTCGTGTTGCACTTCCTGGTGTAAGACATAAATGTAAGTACTTTTAAATGACTTTCTCAACTGTCTATTTTTTTACTGTTACTATTGTTTATTTTCTAGGGTGAGTATACTTAATGGATGCAATACTAACTATGTTTATGCGTACACGTACTTGATAATCTCATCGTGGACCTGAAATTACTTTATGAACCTCTAAGTTAAGCTTTAGCATAGACACATGAGATTAAATTCTTTTATCATAATATGTTGATTCTGAAATGAGTCATTCTTAGAAGTTGGAATATAAGAATGTCATGGTTCGCTCAAGGGTTGACCTTTAAACCTTTAAGGCATGCTTATTAGGAACTAAATTCTTGTGCCCCGGTTACCAAGTTATAGGTCTTAGCATATGTGAAACCAAATATGTGGATTCAACCAAGAGTTGTTACCACTAAACCAAAAGGCATCAAGTAACATAGTTTAGTTCTAGAGATACTATTTCACCAATCGAGTCACAAGTTTCTAACATAGTCATACCTAACGATTTTCCACAAAGTGGTGACGAAACGTATAACTTGTACAAATTTGGGCCAATCTCCGTTCGGCCCGAGGAAACCTTTGCGCGCCTCCGTTACCTTTTGGGATGCCTACGCCCCATAGAAACTGTCTATCCCCATAGTGTATGAGACAAATGTATGCATTTCGATTAGGTTCTTAATCTATGGTTACGATTCTACCATATATGTCTTTTTCATTCCGTCGAAAATCGATACTACATTATGCCCTTTGTTTCATTAGAAGTTGCCTTATTCTTAAAGTAGTGAAGTAAACTCCAGCTTTGCAAGCTATATTATATTTAATTTAGTAGAAAATTCTATATTGAACTTAATATTATAATGGGTAGGGTTGTAGGATACTAATCTACTGAACGTTTGGACTAATTAGTATTGGGCACATATAATATCCGTAGGGCTAAATATAAGATATAAAAATTTCGGTTTTCGGATGTGCGAAATCCAAAAATTTTAAAATTAAAATCCGAAGTCCAATCCATAATCCAAAAATCCAAACCAAATATCCAAAAAAAATCGGATTTCGGATTGGCCCAACCTATGCCCACCTCTACTCAAAACTATAAACACTTGCTATGTGGTGATAAAACAATTGAACATTAGTTTTTGGTAAATTTGTATTCAAATTTGTGTTAGAGAATCTTATTTACTTAAATTCAGGTAATCTTTGAAGGAATGGAATTTAACAATCATTTGATGTGTATACTGTACAGGTAATATAAAATGTGACATACAGAGAGAAGGGAGAGTCCGGATAGAAGGTGTGGTTGCAGAGAGTGAGGTTTTGAAAAAGTCACCCAAGGGTTATGAGATGAAAGTTCAGCAGCTTTCTCCTCCTGGTCCTTTTACTGTATCGTTCAGTTTGCCAGGACCTGTTGATCCCAGACTATGTTCCCCACATTTTAGAGCAGATGGCATTCTGGAAGTCATTGTAATGAAATACCGGATACCTCTTGTTTCAGCTGAAGGTTTGCCTGAGAATTGGTACAATGGCTCTTTCCCAGCTCCTTGAATTCCAGTTGGTCCACCTTCCCCTAAGAAACATGGGATTAATTTGTTTCGTAACTTTTCTCATTAATATAGCACAGCATTAACAACTTACCAACTTCTGGGGGCCATACCTGTACAACAAGGGATTTTGCATTATATGTTTCATTGGAAATTTTGGCTATGCTGACTTGATTTTGAACCAAGTGTAGTATTGTGGAAAAAAAAACTTGGAGTATTGACATCTTTTCCATCTTTATCATGGTCTATGTTTTCTATGTCTATCATCAGCTTAATGTGAGTCCACTATTTGCCTGACAAGATTTTTTTAAGAATTCAGCTACATGATATATATATATATATATATATATATATATATATATATATATATATATATATATATAAATGCTGTTGATGTCTCGAGTGAGCTCTAGTTTAGACAGTATGTTTCACCGAAGTTTCTGCACAAAATGCTGTTTCCTCACATTCTTATACGGTGAAGTATGTGATCGACAACCTGATGTAGTACATTGTGTGTAAAATTCGGTTTTGATAAGTATCTATTTTTCAGTTTCACTGTGTATCCATGCTGTCAAATGATAGTGAGCTGTAAGCCATTCTTAGGACTCAGGCAATGTGTAAAACTAGGTTTGCCAGAAGCAAGATTTACATCTCCTTTTGGAATTGCTAGTATTTAGTGCTGGGGTCTAACAGGCATCTCCTAGATTATACTATGATGCAATTGTTTGAATGGTCTACCTACCTATCCTGCAATGACCTAATAACTTGCAAGAGACATTGAGTTCTCCATCCTCATACGACTGTGCTCGGATCCCCGCAAAATGTTAGTGCCTGGTAAATTGTGCTTGATCCCTAGTACCTTCCAGCAGGAATGAAATTGTTCTATGCAGGCAGCCACTTTGCACGTTAAAGCAAATAATAGATCCATATTTATAAATTAGAAAAAGGAGAATATTCGGTGATGATGCCTTCTATAAATTATTCTGAGACATTGGAAATAGTTAATGATGATGCCAGAAGCATAAGTTGTCAACGATGGAATACGAGATTATCCCATTGGTTAATGTTACAGCAACAAATGTCTATCCAATGTGTTATATAGTGTGTGCATAATTGTCAGGGGCAAGATTCTCGGGTTTCTGCGTTTGGATATTAGTTGGACAATAATTGTTAGGTGTGAAGTATGTACATTAATCATATATACCAAGAACAAAGCATATACCAGTAACAGGTAATATTTAATCTGTACGATCTTATCCTTTGACCTTTCCACCCAAAATCAAGTTCAAATCATTACTGGAATTTTTTTCTTGATTAGCATGACTCGTGATGTTGCTTGTACCAAAGCAACGACAACATTCTGCCTTCCCATCACTGGCAGTTGGTTAGTTGAAGGGTCCAGCTCTAATTAAGAATTTGCAGGTCTTCGACCAATGAAATTATGAATACGTGAATGTTTCGTCTAAAATTCCACAAGTCATCTAAGTACTACACTTCAGCCTGTGCAATATAGAAAATCCTGTTTATGAACGTTAAAAATGTTATTTTAGTTATTCTTTCATTCAAATTGTAATTGTTTATTGGAGATCATTTTCTCTGCAACTAAATGATTTAATATAGAGTTTGTTAATAAGATGATATAATCAAGTTCCACAATTATGCGCATCTTGAACAGGTATCATCGGCAGACCACTCATTGCTGTGGTATTTCCTAGTTCAAAGTCTTCGCTTGTCTTCTTCTCCTTCCCTTTTCCACGTAATTGCTTTCCATCTCCAAAGTATGTCCAATCATCTATTTTCTTAAACAATAAATTCATAATCTATCAATGTCTACTACTACATATATCCAACTTAAACAAGAATATCATTCTGTGCATATTCCTCTTAAACCAAGAACATGGCACTCAAAGTCCTTACTGCCCTTGACTCAGCAAAAACACAATACTATCACTTCAAGGCAATAATCATCGCGGGTATGGGCTTGTTCACTGATGCATACGACCTCTTTTGTATCCCTCCGATCATGAAACTCATCGGTCGAATCTACTACGGATCCCCAAGAGACCCTAACAAACTTTACCAGGTCCCACAGGCCGTCACAACTGCTATGGTTGTGACGGCCCTTTTAGGGACCGTTATCGGTCAACTACTTTTCGGCCGATTAGGTGATCTAATCGGCCGACGCAAAGTCTACGGCTTTGCTTTGATGATCATGGTGTTGAGCTCATTCGGATGTGGACACTCAATATGCACGTCTAGGACTTGTGTTTTACTAAGTCTTGGATTTTTTAGGTTCTTGTTAGGGGTTGGTATTGGTGGGGATTATCCTTTGTCAGCCACAATTATGTCTGAATTTGCTAATAAGAAAACGAGGGGTGCGTTTATTGCTGGGGTTTTCTCAATGCAGGGATTTGGGATCCTTGCTAGTTCAACTGTCACTATGATTGTTTGTTCAATTTTTAATCGTGTTTATGGAGGAAATACTGAGACACCTCATGGTGCTGATTTGGCTTGGAGGATTATACTTATGATTGGGGCTGTTCCTGCTGGGTTCACTTATTATTGGCGCATGATGATGCCTGAGACCGCCAGGTAATTCGTCGGTCCCAATTTATGTGACACATTTTCATTATTAGTCTTGTAAAAAAAATGTTAATTTTCTATATCTAGAAACAATTTAACTTTGAATACTAATTTTTTTCCTTAATGTTATGATTTACAATCATAAATATCTAAGACCTATTTTAGACCATAAGTTTTAAAAGTCACTACTTTTTTCTTAAACTCCCCACCTAATAGCACAGCATAAATTGGGATGGATGAAGTAACATTGGTTTCAGATTTACTTGTATATTTGATCGTATGGTGTTTTGATGTTCTCTATCCGATCAAGATATATGTTTTCCATTTGCCTAAAAAGCTAAATTGAATAATAAGAAAAAGTGCAAGATTCGTGTAAATATAAATTTAGAAGGGATTAAGAGCTAAAATCATGAATTAAGAAAAGAGTAATTAGCATTGTAACATGTCAAATCAATGTGGTCCATGCAGAAAAAAATTGGTTGTACTCCTAGTTGTAGTTGCCGGCCTATTTTTAATTAAGTTGCAATAAGTTCGTACACGTTTTTGGTATCTGACTAGTTCAAATTATTGTAAATAGTAAATTTAAGTGTCTAGGTGTCTTTCCAATCATTCTAAAATGTCCATTAATTATTGTCGTGTGTTACTAGGACTACAAAGGTTAACGTAACATATATATAACAAACATATATTTGTGTGGGTCTATTGATTGTTTTGTATAAATGTAGTTTATCCTATATTCATAATAGTATTATGTAGTATTCGTGTGATTCATGTTTATCATAATTTTTATCGATAGGTATACGGCTTTGGTAGAAAGAAATGTTTCTCAAGCAGCCAAAGACATTGGAAAAGTACTCGATATTTCAGCGAGTCAAATCACCGAGGAATTTTATACTGCTTCACAAAATTCACCACCCTCTAATTATTCCCTTTTCTCCAAAACATTCATCCATAGCCATGGACTTGATCTGTTTGCTTGTTCAATTTCATGGTTTCTACTTGATATTGTTTTCTACAGCAGCAATCTTTTTCAATCCCAAATATACAAAAGATATTTAAGTGATAAGCACAAAGTCAATGCTTTTCAAGAAGCTTTTGAAGTTGCAAGACTCCAGGCTATTATTGCAATTTGTTCAACAATTCCTGGCTATTTTGCAGCAATGTACTTCATTGACCGATTAGGGAGAGTCAAAATCCAAATTATCGGATTTTTCTTCATGGCAATTAGCTTATTAGCAATGGGAATTCCCTATTACTCATATTGGAATAATAACACCAATGTGGGGTTTATGCTTTTGTATGGACTAACGTTTTTCTTCTCGAATTTCGGTCCGAACACGACTACTTTCATAGTTCCCGCGGAACTTTTTCCTGCTCGCTTCAGAGCAACATGTCATGGGATTTCTGGAGCTATCGGAAAATTGGGCGCGATAATTGGATCGGTTGGATTTTTATGGGCTTCTCATTATAAAAAAGATGGATATAGTGAAGGGATTGGAATGACAGCGTCGTTAATACTACTAGCTGGAGTCTGTCTAGTTGGAATGATCACTACATATTTTTTCACTCGTGAGACTATGGGAAAATCACTTGAAGAAAATGAAATTATTTCTAATGTATGTCGTCAAAATGAAACTGTTGGTGGTACGGTTTGAAGATTATTAATTTGTCCACGTGCATCTTGTGTTTGATAAGTAAAACAATTATTGCCTTGTCTTTTTATCAGTTTTCACATTGATACATATTTAGTGCATAGACTTAATTAAGGTGAGTGTACAGCATGACCATATATGTGGTAGAGAATGAAGTTGATTTTGATACCAATTACGTACTTTGTACTGGTGATAGTGAAGTTTGTAAAAAAAATTAAGAAATCGATGAGTCTACTAGTTTGTTTAGTCTAGTTTATGGGAAGTCAAAAGTGTTTATTTTTTAAAACACGAGGTGTTTGGTTAAGCTTTTAAGAAAAATGAACAATAACAAACGTTGTCTTTCAGAAATTAAGAAAATAGGTTTTCCCTAGAGGTTATTTTGAGGTGTTTGCTGTTATATTGACAAAAATATTTTAAAATTGATTAGTCAAATACAAATATCCTCCTAAGTGCTCTTATGAAAAAAAACATTTTAAAATAAATAGATTATTGGTAAGTTCCAAACAAGCGTACATAATGTGGGAAGTTGGTGTACGGAATAAGGGACGGCTTTCATCATGTATGATGTACCTACTATTAATTAGTTTTGACTGAACTAAAGTTAATGTTTATCTCTATTTTTATTTCTTAAAATGAAATTTTTTGTAAGAACAATAATAAAAAGGGGAAACTACGAGGTAGAACTAAATCATAAAGGAAAAAACAGTAATTCATTATAAAGTTTATGACAGTACATCGTAAGTAGAGTGTTGAGGTACATTAAAACTTGATAATCAAAGATAACAGAGTGCTTGTTGAATCAGAAATAAAACATTAATTAAGAAAATACATTTAGCATGTAGCCATTTTGTTTGATCACTTCTTTTTGACGGGGAAAGAGACCAGTTTATTAATACCACAAAGGCCTTCAGGCTTGCCTGTGTTTCTCTTCATCCTAATGAAGCCCTTTTCTCCCCATTTGGCCCCCCAAGAATTCTTGACAATGATGTAATCTGCTCCTTTTGTGGATCCATATCCAACTGCTGACACTCCATGATCAAGATCTGTTCCACAATGCCCATCAAACACACCCTGCATGTCATTTTCCAATCATAGTTAAATAGCCGCTCGCTAAAAAAAAATAGCCATAATCTATGTATATTGGTTATTATCTCTAAATATTTTTGACTGATCGAGTGGCCGATTGTGTAACCTCCCCATAAGAAATTCCGAAGGTCATTATGGATATGTCTCTAATGATAAACATTAACTGGTGTGACATGCCCGTTTATATTTTATGTGACACACTTTAGTCAGTTCTAGAAATAATGATATTTTTATATATTTGGACACACCTTATTTTAAATCTTAACTTTACATGCAATGATATGCTTTTATAGCTAGAAAAATGTTGCACATGTTCAATACCGTATACCAAAGTATCTCTTAATTAGGCTCCATGTCGAGTTAAATGTTGTCATATTAAATGAAACGGATAATGACGTACTTAAAACTGATTAATAACAGCGCAACCCTATAAAACTTTTGTTTAATTAGCACTAATTAAGAGGACCAATATGGGAGAATTAGGATATTTACCCCACTGTAGAACTGGAAATCTCTTGTAGAGGCCTCAATGGCCACACTCAAAGGTTGGTTTGCAAGTGCTTTCAATAGACTTTGCTCATCATTGGCTGGCACATCACGGTAACCATCAATGGTCACTACCTCGGACTCATCCTGAAGTACATCACATTAATTAAATATCCTCAAATATTAATACCAATATTTTGTATTAAGGAATAATTAACACACTTAATTAGGAGTAGGTAATCAAGACGGACTCACTCTTTTTTCATCACAAGTGCCTTCTTCCATGAGGTAAGGATAATCATCCTCCTTGTGAAGACCACCATTAGAGATGATGAATTGAAAAGCATAGTCCATTAGGCCACCATTGCAACCATTGTTGTAAGTTGTGTCACAATCTATCAGCTCTTGTTCCGACAAGGATGTCAAATTCCCTGTCTTTATTTGGTTTATTCCCTCTACTGCCGCCACAGTTGAAAATGCCCAACAACTACCTGCATACAGTGGCAGACACAAAAGTTTGCATGAGTATATCAATATATTATTACAATTCTATTACTACGTCTAGATCATACATGTTTGGACGCGTTACTTCTTATTCCAAATTGATATTTACTTTGTATTATTTGAGATGGTTAACACTATCATATCAGAGTAACCTATAGCCAAGAAAATAAAGTAATTATTGTTATCAAAACAGGGAACGTACCACATTGACCCTGGTTCTTGACAGGAGTAACAGCACCTTTTTTCCTCCAATCAACAGACTTCGGCAGATCGACAAAATCTCTATAGGCAAATTCTTCTTGAGACTGTTCTCTTTTGTTAAGCAAATCTTGATCAACTTTGAGTCCCAAATACATTTTCTTGAACTCATCATGGTTCAAATCAGAAAATTCGTTTAGTCCAAGCCAATAGTTGGTAACAATCTTATTCCTCTCATCAATATGCTTCAAATTTTCCTTGAAAATCTCAAACCTATGCAGCTTCTCTTCAATGCTCTTATAAATCTTTCCATGTTTATCCATCCATTTTTCGAAAAGATTGATGAGCTTATCGATGCAAGTCAAGTCATCAGAGGAGTATCCCACAATTGAATGATCGCGAGCCAATGAGGTGCAGGCCAGGAGGGAAACTGAAAATAAAAGAAGAAGTGACAATTTCGACAAGGAGAAAAAGGCCATGTTTTTTGAATTATATTGGTAGCAGTAGATATATTGTTGGTCCTCAAGATGAATGAAAATTAACAAGGGAGAGTTGGGTTTATATAGGGTATGAATCCTTGGTAAGTTTGCTTTGAAGCAAAGTCTGTTTTGTAAGTATATTAATTGTATAAATACTAGCAGTAGTAGGAGGAAGAAATTCAGTGCACGCTGAGACTTAAAGCATGGTGCTTTATGGCTTTGGATTGAAATAAAAGCTTGTTTGTTTCAAGATTCAAACTTCTGACGATACATGTGATGTTATACATGCTGTAATCTTTTTGTTTCAATTGAATGTTACTAATGATCATCTCTTATATATATATAATACATGGGCCCTTTAACTACAAGTATGTCTGTCCCTATACAAGGCCCAAATAACCGTTTGGGCTCAAACCCAATGAAAATTTATCATTAGTGGCTACATGGGTAATTTGCACAATAGGAATACTTTAGAACCAGTATTTAAATTTTGTTACTGCTGTTGATATTTGTAAGAAAAAATGACGTCTTTTAGTTTAATAGACCAAAATAGAGCAGTAGAGATGGTGAAGAGACGGTGGCAAGCAGAATTAAAGTCGATGACAAACTTATATACATCATGATTTCAAAGCTACCAACAAAGAATTTCGGCTTTTGTGGCATGAAAATCATGATAAATGTCTTGAATGCTATATGCTATATAATCAGTGGTGGAGCTAAGAATTTGACGAAGAGTGTGCAAATTTTCTTCCCACTTGTGTTAAGGGTGTTCATAAGTAAATATAAACTCATAATAGCTAACATTTAATCTATATATATCGCGTAATTTTCCGGCAAAGGATGTGCGCCGGAACTCTCTTTGCCTAACGTGGCTCCGCCCATGGCTATATTTAATTTTGTTATTCTACGTAATTAATCACAAATCATAACTAGTCATCACAAGGACCTAAACCATAGCTTGTTGCTGAAACTTGCAATATGCGGGTTTCTATTACAAGGCCACATATGTCACTTGCGTTGACTGTAAATTCAAACTTGCCAATTATGATAACATATGAGAAAATGAGGACAGCATCCTGAGCAATTTCTTGTAGGTACATTTATTTTTTCTTTCTTCACCTCAAATTTCACAAAAATACACGCCAATATTCCAAGTCCACTTACACCAGTCTTTGAGTTTGATGCTGTTCAAAGTCTAATTAACTCGGACATCTTTTAATAATAGTACATCATAGGAAAAAGATGTCGATAGAAATTAATTAGTCATGGGTTTGAAATTGATTCAGGTTAAAACGTCACCCATTGCATAGAATTTAGGAACCACGGGAAGTGACGGGTTGGGTCCCATATACTCATCTATTAATCTTCCTTATATTGAATCTAAATCTAATGACATCATCAAAAGACATCCAGCAACTTCTATCGCATCACCAGTCTTGACGCTTACCTAACTACTCTTTAGCTCCTTTTTAGTCGTTTGGACCACTCAACTTTCCATCCCTTTCCTTTTATTCCCCAAAAGTCTTCAACTCTTTTCTGCTCTCTTTTCGTTCCACTCATGTATAGCTGTTCAAAATCGAACCATTATCGATAATTCAATCGCAAAATTAATTTATTCGCTTATTGATAATGGGTTATCGGATTAGCGGTTGGAGAGCGAATTAAAAAATTATAGTTGACGGCTTATCGATGTGGGGCGGATTACTCAATTTTCTTATCGGGTAAACCGTTAACCCGTTAAGAATTATCATGTTTATATTTTTACCCCTAAACATATAAAATATGTATTGTAAACCTAAAGCAGCAAAGCACTAAAGTCTAAACCTAAAGCCCCAGCTCCATTCAGTAATTGTTATTCACTTCTTAGCTCTTAGGAAATTACCCTAATTTCCCTAAAGCGTATCAATGACGACTTTTCTCTTCAACAATAACAAGTACTCCTCTCAATCTCTTCTTCAGATAGGCTTTGAGAAAGTGATGGCTTGGTGTAATTAGTGCCCGGGAAGCAGTAACTACATTGTTTGATGTTTTACATTTAACAACTAGTATGATGTTTTCTTTTTTCCGCTAAGTGAACAAGTGGATGAATATCTATCGGCTTAATCCATAGTTTAGCCTGAGCATTTGTGTTGTCACTGCATTTAGCACAACGAAAAGTCCTTTTTTTTAAGCCAGTAAGGTGGGTAAATTTCTTTGAAAGAATAGGTACTGTGGAGGTATTGTAAAGTGATAGTTGTTACATAATTTAATTGATACACCGCTCAATAATCATTTGATAATTGTTAACCCGATACCGAACCAATCGATAACTTATCCGTTGACTAGCGGAATAGTAAATTTGAAAGTCAATAACCGATAAGCCGAACCGTTAAGCGTAATTATCAACCCGATAAGCGGCACTATACACTTATGTCATAGTATTTGACTGGTAAAACAATTACTCCACATGCTAATTTAAGTTATACATCACTAATTATATACTTTATATGTAGCTTTAGAAGGGTGACATGGTGATAAACATTCCCCAAGTCCTTTCAAACAGATGAGCAAAACTTAAAAGACGGATGTAGTGTATATGTATTATTTAAAAAATCATCAACTCTCCTAAGTAGCCAGCAACACAAAAAGGGGCTTACATAAGCAATTTTTGAATACCTAAAGGTTTAAAAAAAAAACTTAAACACCCATAAAAAATGTACTCCCTCCATTCCATTTTGTTCAATACTATTTTCTTCAAGTCCGTTCAAAGAAAAAAAAAAAAAACACAAACGCATATCAATATTTCCTAAATGATCATCTTAGCTGCACAAATGTTATAGCTATTTAAAATTACAAGTTTTAAAAATTTAACATTTACATATGAATATTTAATTTCACAAGTTTCAAAATTATCATTTCTTTATGTATTAAATTTTACATCAAATTAAATTATGACAAACAAAGTGAAATGCAGGAAGTAATCGGCTTGTCCTCGAATAATAAAGGAAGATATCTTACATAAATAATCCTCAAGGAGCAAGCAACATATATGTTTCAGAATAGAGCATCCTGAAATAATTACATAGACATTACATATTAATCCTAGCTAGCTAGATTGTAGCTGTTTATATATAGAGGATGACATAACACTAGCTAGTCATATATAATTACTATATCATCTACTGTAGTACGTAATTATGATAAACAAATCTTCCTTTTTTTAGAGATCGAGAGGCCAAGATTCTGCAGCAACTTTGATGGGACAATCCATTTGATGATCCAACTGACTACTACAAGCCATCATTCCTTCTATGCCCACTAAACTCCAATCCGAATTCATCCCAAAAGCATTAGGCATAGGGTTTTGATCATATGGAGAAAAGTAGCCTTCTGTTTTCAATAATGTTTCATTTTTCTTTGAAGAAGCACAGATTTGTTGATTGATGAAAAGCATGTTGGATGATGGAGACGAGTTTTTATTTGTGTCTAGTACTTCTTGTTTGTCATCTTTGTATCTTTTGGTAGTAGCTGCAGAATTTATGGTGGAGGAAAATGCAGGAGTAGTACCATTATTCATTGGGAAGAGGTTTGTTTGGGAAACATTATTATTATTAATGGGGGGATTCATAAAGAGGGATTTCATGAGGTCGTTTTCATGGTGGTGAAATAGATAAAGGTTGTGCAGTGATTGCACTGAGTTTTGTGATTCTTGTTGCCATAATGTTGAGGCTGTTTTTGGATTTGGTGTTATTTCAACTAAAGGCGAATTCAGTGCTGTGTTATGAAAAGTTGAGGATGCTGATGACCATGTTTTTAAAGTGGGGTACCCATAGTTTTGTCCAGCAGCTTGATATATTGGATTTTTCTTCTCCCCTACTTTGTGAAGTATTCTGCATATCACCCATTCCTCCTAGAAGCATAAGAGAGAAACAAAAAGCTTTACAACTTTTATAAATTAAAACCTCTAATAAGCTATGTTGCTCGGACTCACTCAAAAGGCTGAAAAATCACGAGAATAGTCGGATATAATTGATTTCTAGGGATTAGTCTTGTGTGAAAATACAAATAAAAGAAAAAGATATTGCCAGAAATTGACAAGATAAATATCCATTTATTCATGATCAGAAAAGACATCCATTTCAAAGTCAAAATTGATCTTTCATACCTAACATAATTCATGAAAGGATCCTTGAATAATTATAGGTTAACCTGAAAATTCTTCGCAAAGACTTCTATAAGATGTTCTTTAATAAGGGTCAAACCGTACCCGCGCTAAATTCTTCAAACAATTACTATTACTAGCTTTTAAAGGATCTAACATGCACTTATGATATTTTTAATACTCTTCATACATCTCATGTACACATTATGCTACTCTTAACTTTCACAAATTAAGCACCTAGTAACTGTCTACATATATATTCCGAGTGACATTTACACTACTATGTGAGTATTAAACAGCAACTCAGTACCAAATCATACCATGTTTAGGTGAGGGAGACCCTTAAACATGAAATATTACCAATATTATTAGCACCTGAATCTCCAAAAGTGATTTTCACTATGTATGGTTAATTTTTTGAATCAGCGAAGTGAGAAAGGAGTCGGCAAGTATCTTAAGAGTACTATAACATGCATCTCCATTCATCCATTCCATCCGTCCATCAATCAATCTACATCACATCAATAAATATCACGAGACTTACTAAACAAGTCAACCCAAAAAAGACAAAAACCTATAGACCTACAATTATAGCTATAGCTCAACACTTGCTCCGTTCTCTCCATTTATATTTTAAAAATAATCAACAATAAAATCAGAAGACGATGACAGTGATCAACGGTAACGGAGTACATACATTATATAAAACAAAATTAAATTAAATTAATTTACCTTAGAAGAGTAACGGTAAGAGAAATCACCATCAAGACGATATTCATGCATGACCCACTTAGTTTTCTCACCCCTTGGAGCTCTTCCTTTGTAAAAAACAAGTGTTTTCTTCATCCCAAGGAGTGCTCCATTTGTTGCACTGTACACTTCCCTGTCTTTCCCTGTTGCTTTCCAGTAACCCGCTCCTGTTGCCCGGTTTGTTCTTAACCCGGTTGGGTATTTTCTGTCTCTCAAGCTAAAAAAGTACCACTCTCTCTCCCCCATCTTTGCCATTTCTGTAATTCACACTTTCAAATTTAGTTCACCACTAAACATATAGGAGTTCCATTTTCTAAAACCAAAAGAATAAATTATTACGGCCTATCGCTGGGGCGGAGCCACTGTAATAGTCACGGAGTTTGAAAGAACCCAATAACTTTGAATCAAATTTTTTTTATTTATATGTATAAACAAAAATAATAGAGTACTAATTCAGAATATAACTTGAATCTATGTCTATCACATTCATGTTTGCATAATAACAATTAGCTAGTACAGTACAAACGGCATATATCTTTGTCAAACAAAATAATTGTAAAGGTAGATTTGACATATAGTACATGTATTTATTAAGAACTTAGGTGAAGTCGGTAACTCATTAATGACATGAAGGTATACCAAATAGAGATATGTCTAAAGTTTATAGGTAGAAAGATACATGCTCAGACCCTTTTGTTTTTGAGCTCTCTGAATAGTAGAACTTTATAGAAAAACAGTACTCATGAGATTATTGCACATGTAGGAAAAGAACTAGATCTTGGAAGTATTTAGGCAAGAATCTCCAATTAATACTATACTGTTGCAAAGAAATAAAGGAAGCATAAATAAATGGAGATGGATATGGTCTCTCATTAAATATTTTTAATGAACAAATAAAGCCATAAAGAATACATTAAACAGTTTTAGTACCTCTGGCATATATACTACTACTACATTCCATCACATGTTACAACATGAGACAAAACTCAAAACTCTAAAACCATGTTCAAAACAAGGGGACCAAAAGAAAAACATAAGCTTCATTTTGAGTTACTTTTATTTCTTGTAATTTGGGACATGAAAAAAGAAGAATGCGGTGAATAAATATTGTGTGTTATAATAATTACCTGGAAGTTCCCAGGGCTCGCATCTGTTGAGATCAACTTCAGCAATTTGAATACCACAAAAGGTGCCGTTGAAAACCTTGGAGGCTAAGTAGAAAGTGATAAGCTCTTCATCAGTAGGATGAAACCTAAAACCTGGTGGAAGGCCTTGTTCATTCATGTCCTCTCTATTCAGTTCACACATTATTTCTTCCATTGCCAACATGTCTTTCTGCAAAAATGTGTGGTGTATTGTTAAAGTTGTGTGAGTAGTGGTGATTGATAATAAGATAGGTTATAAAGTGGAATATTATATATACAAAAAGAAAAAGAAAAGAAAAGAAAACAGGCACTGAAACCAAAGGAGAATGGTGAGTTTGAGAGAAGAGATAATGAAGTTATGGAACAAGTGGATAAACAAGGATGGGGTAGTAGTTTAACTTATGTACTATTGATACCCTAAGGAAATTATGACACTTTAAGTATTAAAAATAATTAAGTAATTAACTATATTCTTTGCAGCAGTTTAAGCTTAAACTTGTACATGAGATGATCACACACTTTAAGTAGACAGAAATCCCGAGTTCAAGTCTTATTGAGTCACTCATCATCAAAAAGAATTTAATGTGCCTGACCCAAAAAAAAAAAAAACAATTATGCACGTGAAGAGCTAGCACGTTGAAGATATAATTAAATAATATAAATATACTCTTTCTACCAGCTTAAATTTTTATTAGATGAGATAGTTATACAATTCAACACTAATATCACAAAGATATCTACGAGTTATAAATCTACACAAAATTAAAAAATAAATCAGATTTTCTACGATAACAAGTAAATGTGAGACTTAGAGCCCGTTTGGATTGGCTTACAAGTTGGTCAAACCAGCTTATAAGTCGTTTTTAACTTATTTGAGTATTTGGCAAAAATAGAAAACAACTTAAATTAAGTTAAAAAGTGCTTAAAATAAGCTAAAACCAAGAAGTTGCTCAACCCCAACTTTTTTTTTTTTTGCTTAAAAGCTATTTTGATTTGACCAACAACTTTATGCTTTTATCTCTTATATTTTCTGTTAATTTCAATACTACCCTTACTTCTAAAAACTCTTTAAGTACTTTTATCCAAACATGTAACTGTTTATTTATAAAATAACTTTCAGTACTTAAAAGTACTTTAAGCACTTATGCTTAAAAGTCACTTTTTTCAGCTAATCCAAACGGGCTCTTATTAATTCAGTAACATAAAAAGATTTAACATAATCAAGAAAATTAGTTGAAATGTGGGGAGAATAAGGAGGAAGATGTGGGAGGTGAGTATTAAATGCGGTTGACAGGGGGCTATGGAACTCACCTGAAAGGGGTACCAAAAATAGGTAAAGGAAAAATGCAGAAAATCAGATATTTAGGAAAACGAGAGATTTTGGAGGAGTAGAATTTCTTTGGTAGAGAGAGATAGTAAATGCAGAAGGATTGGTTTGGTGGAAGGAGATTTATGCGTGCGTGTGTGAGCATGTTTTCTAACATAGCATGTACTGTTCTAGTCAGAAAATTGTGCAGATGGATGGGGTTAATCAGACACATAACACTACACTAGGTAAAGGACATTATGGGGTGATATCACCCCCTCTACCCCTGTCTATCTCCTACAACTCTTTTCTCTTATCATCCCAAATTTTGCTTAGCTTCAATTCTCTCTCTTTAGTCTTCAGTGTTAAATATTTGAATTACTACTCAATTACTCTTTATCAATTTTCTTGATCCACTACAATTTTACAAAGAAATTAAGAGATTTAAGAGTTTTTAAGAATTTCTATTTAAGTGCACATAAAAGAAAATTGAATTGGTTCATTGTATCTTGGAAGTAATTAAGACATCATGTCTTGGACCGATTTTACTTCCTAAACTTTCTCTTCTTTTATTGTTAATTGTTTTATCTTTTGTATTGTAGATTGTTCCTCTGTTTAGTACTTCCATCCTGAGAGATTTTTCCAAGATTCTCGACGTGATTTGAACTCCAAAGAATAAAGATACTTTACCCTCATAAAATTCAAATTTTTTGGGTGATGCAAGATTAATGTTTTAAACGTCAAATTGTTATTCTTTCAGAACTCTGGAGGCACTCGAAAATCGAAATATATACTCCCTCCGTTCACTTTTACTTGTCCACTATGGACTTTGCACACCCCTTAAGAAATAATAAATTAAGTGTTTGATTTACCATGATGCTCGTATTAATTGGTGCATATTTTTAATGAATTGAAAAGATAATTTGAAATAAGTAATTAATACTATGGGTAAAACAGGAAAAAAGAAATTGTCTTCTCTTAATATGCTAAAAGTGACAAGTAAAAGCGAAAATCTATTTTTAGAATATAGGACAAGTAAAAGTGAATGGAGGGAGTATATGAGTAAAGGCTTCATCTTCCCATTCTATTTGCTTTTCCACTTTAATAGTTCAATTAGAGTAGTTATTCGTACATACAATTATAAGCATTAACTTATTACTCCCTCCTCCCATAATAAGCGTCATCTTAGGAAATCAAGACATAAATTGGCTAGTTTTCTAACTCTACTCTTAGACAAAAACTGACAAGTTAAAGTAACATCTAAATGATGATTGGAAAAAAGCCACATAGTAACTTAGTATTATTGGATTCTCAATGTCAAAAGGTTTACTACTTGTGCATGCTCTAATCAAGAGAAAAAGGTAACTTATTTTTATTATATAGGGGTTGTAACGACCCGTTTGGTCGTTATAACACTTTTGACCCATTTTCCCCCGTTGACGTTTTTCCCAAGCCTTGTTAGTATGATTTTGACCCGCTTGGATGGGCAACACGGTTCTCAAAGTCATCGGGCGAGTTCTCTTGTGATTTATGAGAATTAAAGCTTTAAAGTGAAAAGGTTTGATCAATAGTTGACTTTTGGGTAAACGAACCTTTTTTCGGAATTCTGCGATTTCTTGAGATCCAGAGGGTCGATTATGACTTACTGGGATATTTGGTTCGATTCCGAGGCATTCGGGGGTGTTTTGTCCCATTGGTTGAAATGTTGGTTTTGGCCTTTTGGGGGTTGACCCGGTCAAATAGACCTCTGTTGGGAATTTCGAGGCCACAAGTAAGTTCGTAGTGAATTTTAATGTATGTATACATGTCTGATTTGTGTCCGGAAAGCCTCGGATGGGTGCGGGGATTTTGGATGATAACTTATTGAAACCAGATTTCCGCTATTTCTGGTGTCTCGCCCCGGCGAGTGTAGCTAAACCCCTGCAGGTCCGCCCTGGTTGTACTTGGCTCGCAGGCGCGAGCATCCCATCCGCTGAGGCGTTACCACTGTAGCGGTGTAACACCCCGTACCTTTAACTTGAACTTTGATCATGATCCTAGACTTAGAAAATCAGATAAAGAATGTGAGGGTTAGAATTTCTCTGCTCAGTTGTAAGATGGTGGTTTACGCCCATGAACAGTGACCGTATTTCAGTTTACGCCCATGAACAGTGATCGTAAACTGAAACCAAGAATTTCTGAACATTCTGGAATTTGGCATTTTGATGTCACATGGTTAAATACGGACCGTATTTCTATTTACGGCCCGTATTTCAAAACTTATTTGGAATTTGGGAAAACTTCCTTGATGAAAGTTGCAGATCTTTGAAATACCTTTCCAACGGTATATTATGGGGGTCAAACGAACATCTGTGCAAAGAGTTATGGCCATTTTACTGAAGAGACGCAGTGCAGTCCGTATTGCAAAATACGGCCAGCACTATGCTGGACGTAAACTGCAATTTCACAGGACAGTATATATTCGTCCATACCAGTTCAAGTCATTATTTTTCATTCCTTCAAGCCCTAGAACGACTTCCTACCCTCTTCCATCATCAAGAACACCAAGGTAAGCCTACCCTAATTATTCCAACTCAATTCTAATACCTATCCTTGTAATTTAAACAAGAAATTATCATTCTAAAATTAGGGTTTTCAAGAAAACCCATCTCAAGGTTCAAGAATTCAAGATTTTGGAAATCTTCTTCAAAGCTCAAGTCTTTAATTCAAGTTTTGGAGCAATTAAGGTATGTAGAGCTTCCATCCACATGTGGGAATCTCTACGTTCTTCCCCATGCTCCGTTTCTTGATATCCATGAAGTTCAAACCCTAGGGCATTAAACCCAACATATTGGTAGCCCGTATTTATGTATTTATGTACATGAATTTTGTATCTATATTCGTTATTGCATTCCTAATCTTCCATTACGGTTATTAGGAACCCTAGCTTAATCCATGAATCATAAATTCTTCCTCATGTGTTCTCATTATGTTTATATGAAACTTTATGATTTTATGTAGCAAGTTACAAGCATGTTTTCAAGTCAATTATATATATATATAATTATGAACTATTGTTATTACTGATGAATCAAGAACATGTTTGCAACACTATGACAAGTTATCTCATGAAACCATATTACAAGATATTTCATGAAACCATGTTACAAGTTATTTCGTGAAATCATGATTACAAGTTATTTACAAGTTATTTCACGAAAATCATGGGCTTCTTAGCCAACTATATTATGTTCATGTTTTGGGAATTTCTTAGTTAACCGAGAAGGCTCAGATAGCCTGAAACTACATAGCCACCGTAGGATAAGGGTTGTCAGCAAGGAGGCAACACCTTTATTATGCAGTTTGGATCCTTACATGCTTATTATTACTTAAATCTCATATCCCTGGCAAGGTTGTGAGTGTTCTGCTGGTAGGACGCAAGTACCAGACCATGTTGTTATACTATAGCATTCTCCACGTTACAAGTAGTTTTACATACAAGTATTTCTATTGATTATTGTTTTAAGACTTCATTCACGTTTCATGTTCATGTTCAAGTTACATTCAGTTTCAGTTCATATCCTATATCTATGTTGTGCCATGTTCTTCATTTCAGCAAGTTTTACATACTAGTACTATTCACCATGTACTAACGTCCTTTTTGCCCGGGGCCTGCACTTCACGGTGCAGATACCGGTTTTCAGGAGCATACATCTGCGCAATAGGATCACTTCAGATATCAGCTTATTGGTGAGCCCCACTTCTATCGGGGTTCAATATGGAGTCTGCATTAGTATTCAGTTTATGGTAGTCCAGGGCCATGTCCTGGTAGTTAGTATTCAGACATGTTTTAGAGGTTTCATAAACATATGTTAGTTCACAGAGTCAGTTATGCTTTTATGTTTGCAAACTATTGTGTTTCCATGATATTTCATGTTATGAGATAATTTCAAGACTTTATTCCGCAAATTACATTTTCATGATTTATTTAAATTGCATCATATAGATTATATTGTTTTGATGCCCATGTTGACAAGCAAGCCATGAGGTTCGCTCAGACACATGCAAGCAAGGTCCGAGTGCCGTGTTACGCCCAGGCCATGGTTCGGGGCGTGATAAGCGGGCCCCTATTCGCTGGAGTGGGTGACACTGAATCAGAAAACCCTTTTTAATTCTAACTTCGAAACCATTCCTCCTATTCACCAAATTATTAATCTAGAGAGCATTAAGCGCGATTTTGAGAGATATTTGGCCGGAATCTTTAGTAGGGTAAGATCTTCTCCCTCTTTGTTGCTTACATTATGATTAGTAGGGAAATCTATGATGATTATGAATGAGGTTAGTTGGGGAATATGACATTCAACCTTATTTTGGGTATCTGAATTTTAAGTTTGAAATTAAGTTTAATTGAAAATTCTTGCTAGACTAAGCATGAATCTTATGAATTAGTGGATTATAGCTTGGATCTCTAAATTGGATTAAGAAATTTATTATGGATAGTTAGGGTTTATTACTAATTTGGGGGTTTCCCATTAAATGATGAAATCGATGTCTAATTGAGCCTAATTAGCAATTGAAGAGTATAATTGAACTTCTACAACGTTAGATTACCATTTCCATTCTTAAAATTCCCATTTTGCCATTGTGGGTCTGATTTCCTCTTTTAAAGTCTAATCTTCGATCCAAATAAGTCTATAGCAATATAGGTATAGTTAGTCTCATTTTCTAACTTAGATTACGATGTTGACTAGACTTCGATTATTCGGAAGCTCCTCAGAAGGGCAAGGCTCACGTTTGATTGTTAATGGCACCAGCTCGGCATTGAGGTAGGCTACAGCTTACCTTAGTTAGAATTTGATTAATAAGAATGCATAGAATTGATGAGAGAAGGCATGATTAGGTCTTAGGACATGATGTTGGGTTGGATATACTCGTAGGTTGGTGTGATTTATGATTATGTGGGCTTGTCGCCATTATTTTAAGCATTGTGAATTAAGGTGTACTTGTTATTTTTTAAAGTGAAGTGATATGATAGATTCACAGTGGTGATTGAGATTAGATTGTTGATTTTATTTCCATGGTTGATATGATTTATATAAGTCCTGATGTGCCTTATAGTGTTATGACTCCCATAGTATGATCATTAGCATTGACTACATTGATTTAGCATTTTTGCATTCATTCACTCATACATGATGGAAATGGCTCGGAAATAATTGATGAAAGACCTATAGCAACTATGAAAGAAAATGTGAAACTTCTGATGAAAGTATGATATGAATCCGTGATCCGAGGTCTGTTCCAGAGCGGAAAGTGTCATGACCCAGCTAGAGGGCCATGACGGGTACCCGAAGCTACCCTACCGAGCACCACTAACTCACTTGTCATCACACTCAATCTGAACATACACCGTCCTCATCGTAAAACCCATTACGAGACAACCTTCATTTACTTCCCAAACACATATATACATATACATATACATAGGCCCACAAGGCTACAAAATGATGCACAGAATATGCACTAATAAGATCATAAGACATCTACTACCCACACACATGTATCTACGAGCCTCTACTAGAATACTGGAATCATAAGAACGGGACAGGACCCCGCCATGCCCCAAATATATACACAAAAAGTATACCAACAAGCGGCAACTCCGGAGAAGTGGAGTGCTCCTATACGACTGTTGATAGAGCTCCTAGGTATCCGGTCCGTCTCCCTGTCTACCTGCGGGCATGAACGCAGCGTCCATAAAGGAAGAACGTCAGTACGAACAATGTACTGAGTATGTAAGGCATAAACCATAATGTAGTAAAGCAATAAGGAAACATGAGGAAAAGAGATAACATGTATATTAAACTGCCCCTTAAGGCGAATACCGTGCATGCTTAACCTTTTAAGAAAACATTTTTCATACATACATAATATAATATCATCACTAGCCCGCGTTCGGGCCTCCCACGTCCGGGGTAATCATCTCACGCCGCCCACTAGTGGTGACTGCCCGGCCAACTAGGCACGGTGTAACTATCATCATCCATAAGCCGCCCACCGAAGTGGTGTCTGCCCGGCCAACTAGGCACGGTGTAATCATACATAAAAATAAGCATGCAAGAGAGTCCAATTAAAAGCTAAAAACTCTATCGGAGTGACGTAAGGTCGGTAACCTCCGATTATGTTATGGAACAATCATGATCGCCATGTCTCACCTTGAAGTAAATAGTATTATGAGGTGGGAATATCAACAATGAGTAATATCAAGAAAATTATGCAATAGGATCATTGGTCTCATTATAGCATCATTTCATAAGCTTTAGAATCTCGATGAATAAAATTATCATAATCATCGTCATTATCATAGAACATATCTCCTCTCTTTCTCATAGGAAGCTCTTAGAAATCTTTAGCCTTCAACTTTGGGATACGAGAAAGTCATGGAATATAAAGGAATCACAGTATAGGAGTCATGCCTTTGAAAGAAAGGGACTAGCCTTACATACCTTTACGTCTCTTTATCTTTATCGACTAAACGTTTCCCCCTCCAAGCTCACGATTCTACATTCGAGAGATTTTGTACTAAAATTAGATATTTGGAAGCATACTTGTGTCTAAACTAAAATGGCTAAGAGCTAACGAAAATTGGACAGCATTTCTTTTGTTCCAACAACTTTCTCCATATGGTAAACAACTCCAAAATATCGATAGCAACACCCATAATATCATAATCAATAAACTTCTTTAAGTTAAACATTATTCAACTCTTAAAATTCCCTTTCAAAGTCGTCCTTAACCATAACTACAATGCAACACCGTATCCATTTTCATATAATACTTCCTCAACATCATTAGTATCATTCACAACATGATTATACTCATGGCATATCGAGAATTATGATTCAAGTCAAATTACTATTCATGGATATCACTATTTCCACATTTGAGCCTCATATTCTACTTTCTTCCCCAATCCAAGTCATTCTACCACTCAATATTCTTAATAACATGAAATGAATACAAAACTCACCTATGGTGATGTAGGAATGGACTTTAGATGAAAATACTTTACTTGAGAGAAAAACCCAACTTCAATTCCAAGAGAATTTTTTGCTTCCACCAACACTAGTGAGCATCCACACACTTGATTCTCTTGATTCTTGGTGTTTAATCTTTGATTTCTCTTGTATTTGTGTTGATATGGTGAGTTAATGGGAGCTTTGAGAGGATTTAGGGTTTTAATTTGGGTGAAAATGAGGCAAAAGTCGTGGGAAGGGGTATATAAAAGTTGGAAAAAAAAATTCCAACGCCCCAAAATCTGAAAATCTCGGGAATAGTACGTGTTACTGTTCATCACGTACTTTGAAGTACGTGTTACTGTTCATCGCGTACTTTGAAGTACGTGATGAACAGTATCACGTACTTTGGGGGGTTGAAATTTCAAGTTCTGGAAATTCTGGGCAAAATACGCCCAGAAAGTGCGGAACGTACTTTATTGTACGGCTCGTATTTCCCTCCGTATTTCACAAAAATGCGATCCGTCTGTTGCATTGGAAAAAAGACTCGCCGAACTTCAATTGACATAGGCTATGGTTTCCGTAACTCCTCATATTCTAAGAGATATGCCCCTGACAAGTTGGGCCAAAATTTTCATCAAAATTTTGTCAAGTTTTTTTCCAAATTTTCAACGAACCTATTTTCTTCGATTCGCTTGATCCAGAAACCTTTAAATACTTGTCTAACACTTATTAAAAGTCTTCCTTGACCTTATAGGGTTATCATGGCCTCTCCGAACTCACGTTAGTTTGCTTACAACGACGCGAAAATCCACGAGGTGTAACAGAAGGTATGTGTATCCGTGATCCGAGGTCTATTCCGGAGCAGAAGGTATATGGGCTCGTGATCCGAGGTCTGTTCCAGAGCGGAAGGTATATGGGCTCGTGATTCGAGGTCTATCCGGAGCGAGTGGTATATGGACGTCATGGGCCCTCCGCAGGTCATGACTGCCAAGACGTCGAGATTGCGTCAGGAGCATGTGTGTACAGGTTGAGATACTGGCCATTGCATTGCATGACTTGCATATCATTACATTTCGTCCAAGACATCATATGGCACTTTTATTATTGATTATTGTCGTTGATTGATGGATTCTTCTTGTGGTAAAGATCAATTATTTGACTTGATAGCATTGTGGTTTAGTGGCCCCATCTAGGCTTATGGCTTGAATAGTTGAGTTTCTATATGCCTTCTGGCTAGTGGATTTCCCTGATTTTTATGATGATTTGATATGTGAGTATGCCTGATTTTCATCACATTTTAAATCGATTGACTGGAATTGATAGTTGTATTCTGTGGGGGTTACTTGAGGAAATAATGGAGGATTAACATACTTGTGTTTAGGTGCTTCACTTTAGGCGATGATTTGGCTATGATGTTCTGTGACTTGAGTGGTTACTATATGCCTACCTGTTTAATCTTGTAAATTATGTGCCTTATATACGCGAACTAATCTTAGTCGGACTATGATGCCTACCAGTACCTGTTGTTTGTAATGATGCTACCTTCCGGCATTCTTTTTTGAGTGCAGGGTTTGTTACAGATTCCACATCAGGCCCTCGTGAGTGAGTTCCCCGAGGCAGTTATATCCGAGTTTCCAGGGTGAGTCATGTTCCCGATCTGCTACACGGGAAAACTCTTCTATCATGATATCTATCCATTGTTCGAGATAGTATTATTCAGAAAATTTTGTAGTTCTATTTTTCAGACATGTGTACCTATTTAGTAGCTCTTGTACTATGACTTGACCAGACCTTTGGGTAGTTAGTTGTATTTCCGTACTTATTTATATTTATACGATATTGAGACTGCTTCAGTATTTTTTATTTTTCTTCTGCATGATTTCCGATGAATAAATTAAGTAATGGAAGGGTTCACCCACTAGGGGGATGGCGTGGGTGCCCTCACGATTCACCTATTGGGTCGTGACAGGGGTAATATAGTAAACTTTACATTGCATTATTATTTCTTAATATATGTGTTTTTTACTAAGGTAAACTTTACATTGCATTATTGTTTCTTAATATGTGCGTTTTTTACTAGGATGACACTATTATGGGACGGAGGGATATATAAGTAAAGGCGCCATCTTCCCATTCTATTTCCTTTTCCACTTTAATTAGAGTAGCCATTTGCATGAGTAAAGGCTCCATATTCCCATTCTATTTCCTTTTCCACTTTAATTAGAGTAGTCATTTGTACATACAAGTATTAATTATACGCATTATCTTATTATTAAGATACACGTGCGGTGGTGCTAAATACTAGTAGTAGTCTCTGCAGACTGTTAAAGGGGAAAAGGTGACGGAAGGTCGATCTCTCACGTAAGCCTAAGTTAACTACACTTTGGTCTCTATACACTATAGTGGTATAAGTTTGCCATCTTTTTACAACCAATGTAGTAGTCAGTACCTCTAAGATGAGCGGCAGGAAAAATCTCAGGCCTGAAAATCTAACAAAATTTACATAAAGCAATTTGAAGGATATTGAAGATTTATATGCAGTTGCACACGTACATTAACCTGCTCCTCTGCACCCCACTATTCCCTAGCTAGCTAGCTACCTCATTACACGAATCCTGTATACAGGCCATATATAGCTTCCTTAAAAAAAACTGCATTATTTTTTCCTTGCTGTAATTTTGTTTCTTTCTTTCCTTGTACTGCACAGAATAAATTCACACAGTAGCTTTTACTTCCACTAGTGCTGCAATCAGGGGCGGATGTAGTCAAGGCCCAGGGTGCTCACCCGAACACCCTCGGCAAAAAATTACAGTGTATATTTAGGGTCAATTTTCCGTGTTCATGTAGATATATTGACTTTTGAACACCCTGAACAAATGCAAAAATAGGTTCATTTGTTTTTCCGAACACCCTGATTGAAAATCCTGGATCCGCCACTGGCTGCAATGTGCATATAGTCTCACGTGCCACTCTGAAAAACACAAATGAATAGGAAAATTGTGCATCAAAAATTGCAATTTTAAGATTTCTGAACGTTATATTTCCGGTATCTTAGTATTGAGATATAGTATATATAGGACTAATTAGATAATTAAGAAATATTTTTTTTAATAACTTAAGATGATCACACACAACATAATATCATGAGAATGGGCAAGAGTTCCCGATAACGTATACTTGCTAATTTGCAATGTAAGGCAAGACTCAATTACGAGATAATGATTAATCAGTGTTATTGAGAGAGGGATCATAAGGGATAGAATTAATGGTAGTAGGAGAATAAAGTCGTTACCTTTATATATATGTGGATCGTATATATATACAGTGTTAGTGGGTAGATCTCACATCTGAAATGAATTTTAATTGGAAAATGTCGGGGTCTCTGACTACTTCAGCGCCGTCCTCAATAGACAATAATAATATAACAATGGCCATATACGTACCTTGATGGAGACTACACGCTTTAGCCTAGCTAGTAGTACATAAATAGAGACCTCTACTATAAATACTTATATTACTTTACACACTACTATTTGTATGCAACAAATTTTTACTTCTGTGCATTTATCCAGGCTGGGACAACAAGACTTCTCAATTTAATACTACTCGGTACTTATTTAGTGGAGGCCTAAAGAAAGCCATATTTTCCAAGTAAATAGTCATACCGTGACAGCCAGGGCGAATCTATGTATAAAAAATGAGTCACGTGAACCCATGATCACCTAACTAAATTCGATATATTATGTATATAACCCTTAAAATATATCTAATATTAACTAAAGAAACACATGGTCAAACTAGACCGACTAGAGCACTGGTTAAGTGATGAATTTAATCCCTTAAGGTTGTGGTATTGAACCCTACTAAATGCATTTTTGCATTTCTAAGCAGCCTTTAACGTTTTGCTCTCCAAATTGATGTCACTATAAAATTTTATATCTTATCTTAAAAGTAATGATGAACCATCTTCTTGAAATTCTTGATTCGCCTCTGGTGGCAGCGATCGTTGAAATGGTTGCCCTAGCCGAGTACATATCTGTTTGCACAATAAAAGAAAATCTATAAATAATAATTCTCCTATGGAGAACCTATTAATCAAATCCCGATCACGCCTAATCCGAATTTACACCAAAAAAGTTCACTCTAGAGAATAAAGGGCCTTCCACCGAAGATGACTTCATTCTCAAAATACGAATTCCCGACCTCTCCTTAAAAATGATGGGATACTTACAAATTAACCACAACCTTTTGCATGCATGCAGATTTTATAGAGTAGTAATTATTATATTCTTTAGAAAGGAATCGAACTGGCCATATAAAATGTTTGTTTGAATTAAATCGAGTTCATGACATTATACTACCAGAAGCATAAGTGGTAAACAAATGTTATGTTAATATTGCAAAAGTTTAATTTATAGTATACGAACTAGACGTTATCATGTTAATTAAACACGGAGTATACTAGCTAGTAGTGCAAAATTCATGCATATGGCTAGTTCGATTCCTTTCTTTTCTTCGGGTAAAACCGAAGGAGAAGGAAATAAGAAAAGGAAGAAAGGGAGCATGTGTTGGGATAAAATAGCTACAGTATATAATATGATATTGTTCGGTTGAATTAATTAAATTCGTACTACTTTTTGTTTCCAAAAGGCCTAATATCTTCCTACTTTTCACATGGGAGAAGATGAGTAAATGATCAATGGAAAGAGCAGAATACGCGTGTGAGGGCGGCTGTCATCAGAATTACATTACTAAACCAGTAAGCTATAGCCAGTTAGACACCCACCACCACCATACATGTTATATCGCCACCGTCAGCTACCATCAGCCCTATTCACTACCCGTAGAGAGGCCAGAGAGTCCTATAGTATATAATTAACCCGGCCCACTTTCTGTTCTTGCACTACTTTTTAGTGCCTAGCACGACACCAAATCCAAGATTGTCCAATTATGTGTTTCCTCTATTTTCAAGACACAGATTCTCTAGACTATTTTTCTTAAAATATTGTTACTCCTCAGTCATTTGTATGGCCCCCGCAAGTAGCTCTTTTACCTTCATTCAATGTCTCTAACTGCCCTGTCTAACTACCCTTTTATCTTCTTTTCTTCCACAAACTAGAAGAAATATAATGACGAAGAGAGGTTCTGCAGTACAAGTAGTTAATTAAAGAAGGATTCTCTTTTATTTATTTATCAGAAGAAAGCTTAATTCGTTGAAGCTGTTTGAAATTTCTTTTAGGGTCTGTTTGGAAAGCCACCTGGTAATTGAAATTGATGTAATTACTAGGGTAGTAATTACACAGCCTAATAATTACATAGTATTGTAATTACAATGATCTATTTGTTTGTCATAACGTAATTAAAGTGTAATTACAAGCGTGTTGTTTGGTTGCATAAGTGTAATTACACAGTTAGTTTAATTTAAGAATAAATTTAATTATCAAAAATTAAAAAATAATATTTGAAAAATATGTGCTTTTACAAATGATATTAAGTTAGGTATTTAACAACATATTGTTTTTTGAAAATATATTAATTAATAATCATATATTTGTAACTAATTGGTCTAAAGGATTCAAGTTGAGTAGGACCAAGACAAAGTACGGAGTGCAGGTTCAATGGCGTACCTCAGGAGGCTGACGTAAAAATAAAGCTTGGTACCCAGGTCATTCAAAAGAAAGGAAGTTTCAAGTATCTTGGGTCTATTATATAAGGAAATGGGGATATTGACGATGAGGTCACACATCGTATTGGTGCAGGATGGTTGAAATGGAGGTGCGCTTCCGGAGTGCTGTGTGACAAGAAAGTTCCACCAAAACTTAAGGGAAAGTTCTATAAAGTGGTGGTTAGACCGACTCTGTTGTACGGGGCAGAGTGTTGGCCAGTCAAGAACACTCACGTGCAGAAGATGAATGTCGTGAAAATGAGAATGTTGCGGTGGATGTGTGGGCACACTAGGAGAGATAGGATTAGGAATGAGGACATCCGGAACAAGGTAGGAGTGACATCGGTGGAGGACAAGATGCGGGAAGCGAGGCTGAAATGGTTTGGGCATGTGAAGAGGAGAGACATAGATGCCCCAGTGCGGAGGTGTGAGAGGTTGACTATGGACGGTTTTAGGAGAGGTAGAGGAAGGCCAAAGAAATATTGTAGAGAGGTGATTAGGCAGGACATGGCGCAGTTTCAGATTACCGAGGACATGACCTTAGATAAGAGGTTGTGGAGGGCTCATAATAGGATAGAAGGCTAGTAGGTAGTCTCGCTTTTCTGTCGCACTAGTAGGCGTAGTTTTGCTCCACTTTTTGTTGCCCTTTGATTCCTGCTTTTATGTGTTGGGTCGTGTCTTTCCATGTTGTTTTATCATGACTTCTTTGTTCTTGTTATTTCTCATTTTCGCATTGCTTTGATTTGCTTGTCGGTATCTGACTTTTTTTCCCTTGCTTTCTTTTGAGCCGAGGGTCTTTTGGAAACAGCCTCCCTACCTTCCAAGGTGGGGGTTTGGTCTGCGTACACTTAACCCTCCCCAGACCCCACACTGTGGGATTCAACTGGGTATGTTGTTGTTGTTGTTGTTGTAACCAATTGGTAAAAAATAATTGATACTATATTTTTTAAATTAATAATATTTTAATTTTAATTAATTATAAAAATTAAAAAGAAGACTTTTTTGTGAGAACATCATGGATCGAATGTTGGACCAAAAAATTAATATTATAAATATAATGCCATCAAATGTTTGACAAAAAAAAAATCTATCAACTATAAGTTAAAATTAGACAGCATGCAATGTGAAATAACAAGTCAATAGTGCTAAAGCAAATAATTTAAAATAAAAAATATAACCTAAATTCAAAATCCAAAAGAAAAAGTTTAACATAATACTCTTATGTCAAATCCTAACATAAGTAAGTTCCAACGTAACTTAAGTAAATATAATTCAAAATAAAGGAAAAATATAAGTCTATAACCTCATTCACAACCAAAATTCTACTTTAATAACATCACTCATTATATGCCAAGTTTATTAATGACTCATTCTTTCTAATATTAAGAGGCGCAGTTTCAAAAATTAGAATAATAACACAGTTATATTGCATGATTAAAAAAGAAAAAAAGCAGCAATTACATGGAACCACAACAAGTAAAGGTTGTGAATGAGAAGAAAGGAAATGAAAGATAGATAATTTAAAAACAAAAAATATATTTTAAAAATAAAAAAGTAAAAAAAATAAAATAATAGAAATAAAAATGATTTAAAAAATAAAAGAAATTCAATTAAAACAAAAAATAAAGAAACTAAAAAGTAACCTTGTAATTACATAGTGTAATTACACCCTCTCAATTACACTCAATTCCCATCTAACCAAGTAATTACTTGATCAAACTAACAGATCAAACTGTGTAATTACACCAATTCCAATTACTTAGGTGAGTTTCCAGACAGGCCCTTAGATGGTAAAATGCACATTATTCAAGCACAGTTTGAACTGAAAGATTTCCTTTCAGTCATAATGCAAATTGTTTTAATTAAGGTTTAAGGGTTTGGAAAGCCACCTGGTAATTGAAATTGGTATAATTACTACGGTAGTACACGACCTAGTTATACACACTATTGTAATTATGAGGATATGTTTGTTTGTCATAACATAATTACAGTGTCATTACAAGCATATTGTTTGGTTGCGCATGTGTAATTACACGGTTAGATTAGTTTAAACATAAAAATTAATACTTGAAAAATACATGCCTTTATAAATGATCTATATATTAAATTAGATATATAAGATACATCTTATTTCTTGAAAATATATTGATTAATAATCACATGTTTTTGTAAATAATATTGTAAAAGTAATTGTATTTTCAAATTAATAATTTTTTAATTTAATTAATTATAAAAATTAAAAGCACACATTTTGTAAGAACATCGTAGGCCGGATGTTTGACAAAAAGATTAAAATTTATACATATGTTTGACAAAAAAATAATCTATCAATTGTAACTGGAAAATGAACAACATACAATGTAAAACAACAAGTAAATAGTGCTAAAGTAAATAAATTGAAATCCAAAATATAACCTAAATTCAAAATCCAAAAATAAATAAATTAACATGATACTTTTATGTCAAATTCCAACATAACATAAAATGAGTTCGAACATAACTTAAGTAAATATAATTCAAAAGAAAATTAAAACATTTATAAGTTTATAACCTCATTCAACAACGGAATTCTACTTTAATAACATCACTCGTTGTATGTCAAGTTTGTTAATGACTCATTCTTTCTAATATTAGGAAGTGTAATTTTAAAAACTAGAATAATAACGTAGCTACACTAAATGAAGAAGAAAACAAAATACGAGCAACTATATGGAAGCACAAGAAGTAAAGGTTGGGAAATGAGGAAAAAAATGAAAGATAAATAATATAAAAACGTTTTAAAAAGAAAAAATAATTTAATATGTAAAAAAAAGAAGTTAAAAATAAAATAAAAAGAAAAGAAATTAAAAAGTAACCATGTAATTACACCTAATTCTCAACCCCCACGCCCCACTCCACCCCGGGGAATTGGAGAGTGTCATTATTACCCCCTTCCTAATACACCCAATTACATGCTCACCATGTAATTACTTGGCCGAACAAACATGCCAGACTGTGCAATTACATCCAATTTCACTCAACATACCAGTGTAATTCTACAAGTGGAGTCTGGAGAAAGTAGAGTGTACGCATACCTTACCCCACCTTATCCCTACCTCGTGGAGGTAGTAAGGCTAGTTTATCTCTCTTTAATGCCTTTCTACCCCTTGTTAACATAGAAAAACTATTTGTAAAATACATATTTGGATTAATAGCACTTTTAGTCCTTCAATTATTAATAAGTTATTATTTTAATTCTTGTGATATCTGATTAAGCACATTTTCTTATTCAATTAATGGGAACATGCACGTTTGATCCATTTGCTTGTGAATATTCACAAATTTATCATGATTGTCAATTTTTCTATCACTCATGTATGTTGAGCATTTATTGTTACTCCACAAATCAACATTAATACAATTCTAAAAACAATCCTCATACAATAGATTTCCTACATACAGGGACCACCAAAACACGTACCTAAATTATTTTAAATTAAATATGCTTAGTTAAATATCACAAGGTTAAAATAAGAGTTAATTAGTAATATTTGAGAGCAAAAATTCTACTGCTGAAATACCAATTGGCCCTTTAGTAGGCGCATGAACTAATACTGGAAGCCCAGATCGAGTCATGGAGCACCAATACTGCATTTTTTTCGCACGGATTGTCCTTCTTTTGGGGTGGTCTTTAACTTTTGGCCCTCAAATTGCTGGTCTTTAATTTTTGTTCTTCACTTAAAAAAGTGATCGAAAATACTCCGAGATTCTGAGTTCAAACCCAATCTATATCCGATCCGGCATAATTTTAGTTATGCCTTAAGACAACCTATGTCGTCTCCGGCAGAGGTTGCCTTAGCATAACTAAAAGTCTTCCTTATAAGGCAACTTCTAACGGATCCGACAGAACTTTAGTTATGCCTTAAGATAACCCATGCCGCATAAGGCAGACTTTTCCAAAAGTCTTGCCTTGCAATTTTTTATTTTATTTTTATGTCTGAGCCGGATTCAAACCTAGAACCTCAGGGTATTATAGACGAATGACAAAAATTAAAGACCACGCCAAATAAGGTCATTCCTGCTAATTGCAGGTGCTAATCCATTGGGCCTATGATGTTCACGGCGAATGTACATGTGGTCATTTACGGGCAATTTGCAGGATTGCCCTTCGCTGGGGGTGGTCTTTAATTTTTGCCCCTCAAATGGTGGTCTTTAACTTTTGTCCTTAAGAGCCAAATTCTGCCTTGCATGGACAGTTTTGCAAATTCTGCCTCAAGGCAGAATCTGCATGGATAAATTTGCAAAATTCTGCCTTGCGATTTTTTTTTTAATTGAGCTGGGGTTCGAACCCACAACCTCAGGGTATTAGGCGAAGGGCAAAATTTAAAGACCACCCCAAATGAAGGACAATCCGCGCAAAAAAAAAAGTCATTTACCGTTACTTTGAAGTTTGAAGTCTATTTACAAAATTGAAAATATGTAATTATGTTTAATCATTGTTACTAAAGAATAGTTGGTAAAATAGCAATCCATACTTATTTGACTTAAAATTCTAAATTCGCCCATAAACAACTTCGAACATCAGCACAAAGTTGTGTGTACTTACATGCCTAGCTTAATTTGATTATAGGAATCACAAAGTGAGAAAGCAAGCTAGCTAAAAATTCAGTAATAAGGTTCATAGCAAGATTGATTTGTAACACACATAAATTGTTTCCATAGCTTAATAAAGACAAAACACAAGAATTATTTCCATATTCAGTAAAGACAATTCAAAGGAAAGAGCATATATAGGCTTAAGAATTAATGACATTAATCTTATTTCTTGAATAAAACCTTGTGAGGTTCTAGGATATTGGAAAAAATAAATAAAACAAAACTATCAAAAGTATAAGACAGCCTGAAGATTTTCAAGATTGGAAAAAGTATACAAATATATTACTCCTGTGTAATTACATTAATACTTGGATGAATTCACATGACATATACACTTCCACTATTATATTCTGATTAGTCTTAAGTGCACGTGTGTTGCACGTGTGCATAGCGTGAATCAATAAATAATTTATATAAATGAAATACATTTTTCATTAAAATAAATGCAGTTGTCTAAAAAATGAAAATAGATAATATTATGCGGACGTAACAGTTAGAATTCGATATTTACTTAATACAAATTGCTACTATTCAAAAATATTTTTCCAAAGACAATTCAAACAAAAAGCTCTTTTTAAAAAAATAAGCACAAATAAAAAGGTAAATCCTAAGACTTAAAGAATCATTGGTTCGTTTCAAGTTTTTGTATCAGCATGGGTATCGTGTTACCATTTTATTTGGAGTCTATATTTCATTGAACTTTTTAACCGATACTTTTTAAAAGTAAAATCCCTAAATATTTGGACTTCCTATGTAGTAAGTTCAAATAAAAAAATATTTGATATCCAAAATTTTAGGTGATTTCAAATTGCTAAATCTTAGAGAAAGAATAAAATGTCTATTTTGTCCAGTGTAAAAGGCGTACATTTCATTAGCGAGCTTCGTGTTATTTATGAATCTTTTTATTTTTTCTGTATATTCGTTAGACACGATGGCTATTTATGCATCCTAAATTAAATCTCATGCAATTCAAATACTAAACTTTTCCCTATTCTTTTGGAATCTATTCATGTACATATATTGCATCATCATCATTCATTAGGTTTCGGCTACTGTGAAGAATTGACAAAAAGCCTTTAGACTTCAGAGGTTAGCTTTTCTTCGTTTTCATGTAGCATGTTCTTCACGTTATGGAGTTCATATTATATTATTTTCGTTATTTTCCTTTTGAATGATGTTGTAGTGAGAATACGTTTTTAAGAACAACATAATTATTATTCAAATGATATGTTTGCATTCTACTATAATTTTTTTTTAAAAAACGTCGCAAGTTCTAAAAATAATAATTATTTCTAATGAATTATACTGTTAAAACTTTATACATACAAAAAAGACTTATAAGCCTAAACGAATTTCGAAGTTGTCCGAAAGGTTCCTAATCTTGATTTAGAATTTATAATTCTTGACAATATCGATATAACTTTCAAACACATTTTTAATATTTTTGAAAAATTCTATGATTTTTTTTTAATTAAGAACTACATTTATAATAAATCATTCAAATGCCATCTAACCTTTCAGAACACTCAATATTCAGTTAGTAGTTTATCTTTGGACGAAGTCAATGACCATGATTTGTTGCATTTTTTAGTCCGTTTGTTAAATTATTTGAATAAGTAAAACTCTTATTAACCATTGAGAAAGAAATTTACTCTTATTAATCATTGGGAAAGAAACTTTCTTAAAATGTTAATTGGCACACATTCGTTTGCCAAGTCTATTTTAATTGTCATTGCAAGTGTATATGAATTCGCATGCGCACACCTGTTTTAAAACAGACAGGCAGTAAAATCATACAAATCAATCAAAACATTTGAAATTTATTTAAAGAAGATTTAAAAGAAATATTCAACCCATAATAAAAATTGAAAAGATTAAAACAAAATTATATCGTTACATTGACACCATTCTCTAACTGAACTATTAGCTATACAATTAGATGCTATAGGTCTTTTATAATTATCCAAATTACTATGCTCTCTTTTCAAGTTCTTGTTAGTTAGCACTTCAAGGAAAAAACCTTCAATTAGTAGACGTGATCAAGCAATATTCATCCAGTGGACGAAAATGTATAAGAAATAGCTTGAGTTCACACACTCAAAAATTAAGTGAAATAAGGATTGTAACAATCTTTATCAACAACAAGTCATATACTCGTAAAGTTGTACTCAACAACATTATTTATCCAACACGAAGTCATATACTCGTATTCGAAAGAATAAATCATGTTTGAAATTATATATATTTATATTAGGTAAAATTTTAATAGTCCTAACTATTAGATTTCCTACATACTTCATATAGGAAAAGATTTAATAATCAAATTTATTATAAACAAAAACCACAATCGACTATAGTTATATTATGTAAAAAACTAATAATCCTAACTATTAGAATTTCCTACCAACTTCGTATGAGGAAAGATTTAATAACCATAATTATTATAAACAAAAACCACAATCCAACCTGGTCAGATTTCACATTCATGGCACAAGGAGTACCTACAATGGAGAACCTCCGTCAATCAAGGAGTCTGAGTAAAACAAAAGAATTTATTAATTTGGCAGGCAAAAGTTGATCGCAAATGTTATTTCACAAAAAATTTACGCCACTAAACCCGAGCTAAATGCTAAACCCTGAAGAAGACATGTATGATTAATTAGACTGCAAGTTCAAAATGGAGTTGTCAAGTTCATCTGGCTCGAAGTACATGATTAAATCTTTAGGAAATTTACAGATTAGTTGTTAATTAAAGAAAAGAAAATGTCTTTTCTTTTTCCTATTAAGGAAAAGCCAAAATAGCATCAATAGATTGGTTTATGATAATAATTGGATTTTACTTTACCTTTGAACATTATTATAGGCAATAATCAAAGGCCAACGGTCCTAAATCATCCATGATGCACCTTCCACGAGACTTTTTTTAAAAGTTTTCTTTTTGTGTGGGCAAACATCCCATCAGTTGAATTATATATGCTCCAATATTACTTTCATAAAAAAGCGGCTAAAGTTTCAAATGCTCCAAAATTATCTGACGTTAATATACGAAAAAGGCTCAAATATGTCATCGAACTATCAGAAATGACTCATTTATGCCATTCGTCATTAGTTTAGCCTATTTTATGTAATCGAACTATCGGAAATGACTCATTTATGTCACTCATCAATAGTTTGACTCATTTATGCCATCGCCCGTTACCAAAATAGCTCATTCATGTCATTTTTCCTTAACGCCGGTTTTACAATACCAGATATGACACGTGGCCTCTAACTAGATTATGGTTGTGGGTGGGTAGGGTGTATGGGTCAAATTTTTTATTAATTTGGGATTTAAAATTGGGCTAGTTTAATTAAATGACGTAGACCTCTAATTAGAGGCCACGTGCCATATCTGGTATTATAAAACCGGCGTTAATGAAAAATGGCATGGATGAGTCATTTTGGTAACGGGCGATAAAATAAATGAGTCAAACTATTGATGAGTGACATAAATAAGTCATTTCTGATAATCTGATGGCATAAATGAGTCAAACTATTGTGAGTGACATAAATGAGCCATTTCGTATAGTTGGATGACATATTTTAGCATTTTCCGTTTAATATATTATTATCATGTTAACATATAATTCAATATATTATAAGAAAGATCCCACTTAAGAATATATATAATTATTTTTTTTTCCTTTCCTAATTAACTTTAGGATCTTTTTTAATATTATATATTTCTAGACCATCTTATTACTAATATATACACAATTGATAGCTCACTAATATTCACTAACATGTGAAATAAAGGAATTATTTAACAAATTATATTATTATATGCAATGAAATCAAGAGGATGGCACTCACATTTTTTTTTTTTGACAAGTTATCCTCTCTTCAATTATTGGATGAATATTTTCAGCTATCTTATTTAAAAATTTCTCTATAATTAAATTTTAGCGTATTTATCATAAAATTTCTTTCTAAATAGAGGGTGAAAAGATTTTCAGCTTAATGGATGTATTTGATATCAGTAAGTATTTACGTATCAAACAAAATCACGAAAAATATGAGGAACGTAAAGTAAGGTATTTTCCATTTGTGCCACTACACTTAGTATTTTGTCGTTGTTGTTGTAAGATAAGGTATTAAATTGAACTTTGTTAGTAAGAAAATTTAGTAGGTACAGACAGAGCTAATAGGCGTGTATATAATAGTTCCACCAAATTATTAAACAAAAAAAGACTTAACTTTTATGATCTGTTAAAAGTATTTAAATAACGAATTAACAAACACTATTTTTAACTGGGCAAAATACGGAAACACAAGTGCGTTTATATCAAACTAATAAATGCATGCCGTGTTTTTGTACATCCACTTCCAGTAACCATGGTAAATTAATACTTCCTCCGTTTCAATTTATATGAACTCATTTGACTGGACACGACATTTAAGAAAGAAGGAAGACTTTTGAAACTTGTGGTTCAAAATAAGCCTTGAAAATTTGTGTGGCTGTAAATCATTCATAAAGTGAATTTGTTTCTAAATTAGGAAAAAGGTCATTCATTTTGACACGGACTAAAAAAGAAATAAGTTCAAACAAATTGAAACAGAGAGAGTATGTATTTACCCAACTTTTGTTGGTTAAAGGTAGGGCTGGGTATAAATATCGAAAACCGAAAACCGAACCGAACCGAACCAAATTTCAAGAAACCGAAAACCGAACCGAACCGAACCAAATTTCAAGAAACCGAAATCGAAACCGAACCGAATCAAATTTCAAGAAACCGAAACCGAACCGAATTAGTTTGGTTCGGTGTCTACCTTCAAAAAACCGAAACCGAAATAGCCGAACCGAACTTTAACGAAACCGAACCGAAGAACCGAAATTTAATACATTACCCAAAAAAATTAAAATAGTCCACGCTCATTAAGTTTAAACAAAAAAAAACCCAATTGTAACAAGTCCTCTTTTGCTTTTGTATCCCTAATTTTCCACTTCATTGAGAAAATCAAATATCTTTAACAAAGAAATGTGACTATGATGTGTTTTTAGGATTAATGTATGTCCTTTATGTGTTTGCTTAATTATTCTTACTGTATGTATATAACACCTAGTAATCATATATTATTGTTATGATTTTCTATTCTTGTGTATCCTATTTGTTTGATTTTGATTTTAATTTGTCAGTTTTATGTTTTGTTGCTTTTGAGAATATGAATTAGTGTAAATGTTCGCTTCTAATATCATATCAAAAAAACCGAATTGAAAAAATCGAAACCGAACCGAACCAAACTTCAAAAACCGAAACCGAAATAGCCGAATCGAAATTTGATAAAATCGAACCGAAGAGCCGAACGCCACCTGAGTTAAAAGGTTGTACCTTTACCTTCTAGGAGTACCATTTTGTACTTATATCTTGATCAAAATTGTACTTCATTAATTGAATTAACAGCAATTAACTTAACTTCTCCTAAATCTTTTTGAAGTGGGACTAATGGAGAAGCTTAGTTGGACCCTTTTTGTCTTGATCTCTGTTTGCTAATAGTCCAATTTAATCTTTAAAAAATTCCTTTTTCTTCTTCAAATTTCTTTATTCTTCCTTTTTCTTTAGTTATTCTTCATTCTTTCGTACCCCCGTAGTTCACTGCCACCACTACTCTCTTTCTACTATAATCTTGGAGAAAAAAACAAAGATTGAAATTGTCTTGAAGATATTTTCCTGTTAAAGTTTCTTGGGTGGGTGTTGATTAAAGTGATAGATTTGACAGAACTGTTACAAAGACAAAACCTTTTTAATGATGTCTAAGGTTTATGTTCAAAGTCGGTTGGGTTAGTTTCTGTTGTTTTTTTAACCCTCTTGTCCGGCAATAAAGATTCATAAACCAAACTTGAAAAAAATAAATTCTGCTGATTAACTCCAATTCCAAACTGTTAGAATATACTCTTTCTGTCCTTGTTGAGTTTTGAGTATATAGTGGCTCGGCCACTTTTGGCTTTTACTTTCTCTAATCAAATTCAGCTCTCTAAAGGTACAATCTTTTTTACTTTGGGTCTCTCAATTTTATCTTTATAGACTTAGTTAGTGTTAATGACTTCTTTCCCATGTACACGATTCTTAGTTTTTGTCAAATATTGAATTTTTCTTCACCTATGGCTATAGTTTTGTCTGATAAGTGATAAGTGTGAAGTTTAGATCTGTGGTTTTGGTGGAAACTGAGTTCTTATTTATTTCCCTGTTCTTAATTTACAGGTATAGTTCAAGAATTGATTGACTTGTGTGCTACTAGTACTGGAAAAGATGAATGGTGCTGTGTTAGTTGCGCTTGCTGCGACTATTGGAAATTTTTTGCAGGGTTGGGACAATGCTACTATTGCTGGTACACATTGTCTACTCTGTATTTAAATTGTTATCTTTCAAATTAAAATTGTTTTGGTTGAATAGCATATACTGAACTTTTTTTTATAGAAGTTATAAGAAGGTTCAATGTAGAATTTTCTGCTATTGTAGCTATTGAATTGTTTTTCTCATTAAGAATCTGCAACTAAAGATCTTTACATATTCTTGCATTTTGTTAGTAGTATTTTAGCCTTTTTTTTTTATAATAACCGTGGTGTTCGGGACCAACTTGCGCGCACCTCGACTAATTCCACGAAGAAGCGAACTAGTGTTTTTGCCTCTGCTGGGATATTTTAGTATTGTCAATCATTTATGTCTTCCTACTTGCATTATTTTCTCAAACATGCAGAATTAAAGCCCTACTAGAGTTTTATACATCTTTGGTGTTCTAAGTCTTCAACAATTCAAACTTGCAGGAGCTGTTGTTTACATAAAGAAGGAACTTACATTGGACGCTTCAGTTGAAGGACTTGTTGTTGCAATGTCACTCATTGGAGCCACGCTTGTCACCACTTGTTCTGGATCCATAGCTGACAGCATTGGTCGTCGCCCTATGCTTATTATGTCATCCCTGCTTTATTTCCTCAGTGGCTTAATAATGTTGTGGTCGCCTAATGTCTATGTCCTGCTTATAGCTAGGCTTTTAGATGGGTTTGGAGTCGGAGTAGCAGTTACTCTGGTCCCACTATACATATCTGAGACTGCTCCATCAGAAATACGTGGGTCACTGAATACTCTTCCGCAGTTCGCTGGTTCTGTTGGAATGTTCTTGTCCTACTGCATGATTTTTGGAATGTCCTTGATGACTGCGCCGAGTTGGCGATTGATGTTGGGTGTTCTTTCAATCCCTTCTTTTTTCTATTTCGTAGTAGTTGTACTTTATTTGCCTGAGTCTCCTCGATGGCTAGTCAGTAAAGGAAGAATGGTTGAGGCCAAACAAGTTTTGCAGAAATTGCGTGGCATAGAGGATGTTTCAGGTATGCTATCTGCTATTGTTTGGAAACAACTCCTTTTTGTGTCAGCTGGCTATTTATATGTTGGGAAAATGTCGACTGTGAACTGTGCTTTCTCAAGGACAATAAACAACTCATTTTACAATCGGCTGTGGAAGTAGCTTCGAAATAGGAACACATATAAACTTTAGCTTCCTCTTTTCTTTATTAATATCATTAGGTAACTTTTCATGTTACAGTCATAATTCTGGCACATACTTAAATTTTTGTTGGCAGTTGGTATCAACTTCACTTCCAAAATATTATTGAGATTCATTGGCTTCAATTGATGAAATTTTCGCTAGAGGAATCTTTAGAATAAAATGTTCATTCCTAGATGCATTTGATATTTCTCATTGTCAAATTTGACGAGTACAGTTAGCCAATGTTATGTATTAAGATTGTTTTAGTTGGGGGAACATTATGAGGAATGTTAATGTGCTTACTAACTTGATATCCAATTCACTGCAGTAGCTTTCTTTCATATCATATCACTTATATGCTTCAAGAACCTTAAACTAAACTGGCCCCTTTCTAGAATTGTCAAGGGTTTCACTGAATAAGACTGGAGAATCTTATTTGAGTGTTTACTGTAATTAAATATTGACTTAAAACATTTTTTAACCCATATCTAGAGAAAAATTTCGTTAGATCGCTGAATGTAGCAGTATAAATAATTTATAAATATTTAGTATTACTCGTTTTGTAATGTTCATGCTGATTTCAGAATCTGCTAGGAAAGTAGCTTCCAAAATAGGGATGCATCTAAACCTTAGCTTCCTCTATTATTTATAGTTCCATTTTTCCACCTCCAAACTATTCAGTCAGCGCCTATCTTCTTAGTTATCAAAATTCTTTTCAAAGTTTCACTTTGGAAGGAAAAATGTCAGATTTGCTAATTAATTGGTTTATTGATTTGTATTCACTCAATGTTCTCTATTTTCGTTCTCCCAGATTCTACTATCTTTCATGAATTATTTAAGTTACTTGAGAAATTAGGAACTGGAGAACACGTAAATATGTACTCAATATATTGTGCCATATCAGAACACAATCTGCAAACAATATGTATGTTGTTCTACCTACATATATAGCGATTCAATATTCCCTGGTTCCTTCCTTTTTGTTTTTCTTTCTTCGGTGGCAAAAAGGCTGCCTAACTCTTCTTATTCTGGTTCTCTAGTCAGTATAATACTCCTCATAAATTCTTTCATATTCATCTGGCGAATCCTATTTTGGTAAAGACACTGATTTCATCATATTGATTTTGTTGATTATTCTGTGCCAAGGGGAGATGACATTGCTTTTGAAGTTGTAGCAGTTGGTGGTGAACCGTTGATAGAAGAGTATATCATTGGTTCACCACATGACCATATAAACATGTATTTCTCAGTATGTTATACAATATCATATTTGTACACAATGTATATTCTACTGACATATGCTGCCACTTGGTGTTCCCTGGCTCTTTCCTTTTTGGTTTTATTTCTTTTGAGGCAATAAAGCTCACCATCTCTCTCTCTCTCTCTCAACCTCTCCCTCTCTCTCTCTGGTTCTCTAGTCAGTAGGATACTCTTTAAGTTCTTTCATATTCATCTGGTGAATCCTGTTTTGTTAAAGACACGGATTTCATCATATTGATTGTGTTGATTATAGGGGAGATGGCATTGCTTGTTGAAGGTTTGGCAGTTGGCATTGAACCATCAATAGAAGAGTATATCATTGGTCAAGCTACTGAGCTTACTGAGGATCAGGAACTGGCTACTGACAAAGATCACATCAAGTTGTATGGCCCAGAGGAAGGCCTCTCGTGGGTGGCCAAGCCAGTTACCGGCGGACAGAGTAGTCTTGCTCTTGTGTCCAGGCAAGGGAGCATGGGGCAGCAGAGTGTGCCTCTTATGGATCCTCTTGTGACTCTATTTGGTAGTGTCCATGAGAAGCTCCCTGATACAGGAAGTATGAGAAGCATGCTATTTCCCAATTTCGGTAGCATGATTAGCACCATGGATCCTCATGTCAAAGATGATCATTGGGATGAGGAGAGTCAGCGAGAAGGTGATGGTTATCCTTCGGATGATGGCGGTGCATACTCTGATGACGGTCTGCAAAGTCCGCTAATATCACGTCAAACAACCACTGTAGAAAACGTGGTCCCACCTCCCCATGGTAGCACTCTGAGCGTGAGACGGAACAGCAGCCTTATGCAAGGCAGTGCTGGAGAAGGGGTAGGCAGTACGGGGATTGGTGGTGGTTGGCAGTTGGCATGGAAATGGACTGAGAGGGAAGGTGAAGATGGAACTAAAGAAGGAGGTTTCAAAAGGATATATTTGCATGAGGAGGCAGGCCATGGCTCTCGACGTGGGTCCCTTGTTTCAGTTCCTGGTGGTGATATTCCTGAAGATGGTGAATACATACAAGCTGCGGCTTTGGTAAGTCAGCCAGCACTTTACTCAAAGGAACTTATGGGTCAGCATCCCGTGGGACCAGCGATGGTCCATCCATCTGAAACAGCTTCAAAGGGTCCGAGTTGGGCTGCTCTTCTTGAACCAGGAGTCAAGAGTGCGCTTATTGTTGGGATTGGAATCCAAATGCTGCAACAGGTGGAGTATTATGCTTTTGCCATTCTGTTGCTTCTTTTGGTTGTGTTATTAGGATTCAATCTGATAGCTCCGAAATTTCAGCATGCAGTCCTTCAATGCTGATGAAATTGACTTACTTTCTAGTTTTAAATACATCATATCTTTGGAGTAAAGCATTCTGTTTCTTGCTTAAATATAAGTAAGGGTTGCTTGACCGATTGGTTGTGTTATTAGGATTCAATCTGATAGCTCCGAAATTTCAGCATGCAGTCCTTGAATGCTGATGAAATTGACTTACTTTCTAGTTTTAAATACATCATATCTTTGGAGTAAAGCATTCTGTTTCTTGCTTAAATATAAGTAAGGGTTGCTTGACCGAACTACACAGTAAATCCTCTCATCATTTATCTGGAAGCTGATACAAAATAGCTAAATTAATAATATCTAATTTATTACTAAGTTTTAAGGAAAGACTTTGTCGTGTGTCTGTCTGAAGCATTATTATATCCTCGTGACAAAAAACTAAGCTGTTTTACTATTCTGGTGTTGTCTTTTTTCCTGCTTAGTTCACCTTTGTCGATGGGGCGGGGATGAATCATTTTCTTCGTTAGTGGTTTTTCTTTCGTTATCTATTGCAGAGTCTCTTCTTTTGTACTCTCTATTATGTCGTTTTATAAGGAGAACTACCTTGTAACTAACTAATCTCATATTCTTGAGGTATTGCTCACTGTTCGTTAGACATCAAAGCGTGGAATTTTTCCATCTTACGCCGAAATATTTGTCTGCAGTTTTCTGGTATAAATGGAGTGATGTACTACACTCCTCAAATTCTTGAGCAGGCAGGAGTGGGAGTTCTTCTTTCTAACTTTGGCATTGCATCAGACTCAGCATCCTTCCTCATCAGTGCGTTAACAAACCTTCTGATGCTCCCTTCTGTAGCTATTGCAATGCGATTCATGGATGTTGCTGGCAGAAGGTACTCTCCTCTTGATTCCTTTCTTCTCTTTTAGATTAAGGATGGTTTTGGTTATGTACTGAAAATTTGGTGCTGGAAAATCCATGCCATATGTGCAGTGAGTCTCAAATTGCATATCAGATTATATTTTTGCTTTATACTGGTTCTGGTAAGTCTCCTTTCCTAGCCATATATATCCAAGGTCAGAAAATGCACTCGCTTAGTGCAATGAGACCAAAATATCTATTTTCAAATTGGTTAGCTTTTGAGTTGTGTTTCGTGACCCATAGTATTCTCTCTGTCCAGTTTCCATGATATTCAAAATGTTGTGTGTCAAACTAACTTTTCATCTAGTATTACTTAATACATTCTCTGGTTACTACTTCTACGTGTACATACATACACAAGCCAAATAGCGTCTTAAACTTCTTGCTAGTCAAATGGTGTCAAATAGATTAGGATGGAAGGGAAGTTTTCATTTCTTGTGCTCATCAAGTAGTTAGCCATATTTTTCATACAAATTTCTGACACTTTTATCTGAGGCTATTAGGGTTGAAACTGTTTTCATTTTAGGAGTATGGATTCAAACTTATCATCTTCTGGTGTTTGACTAGACAATTCTCGTTTGTCCACTTAAGTGTGTGTTTAGCTCTTTGAATCATCTAAAAATAAAAACCACTATTATGACAAATTTCCAACAGTGGCTTCAAAGGTCTAAAGGAGAAAGTGCAGAAGTATCTCCATGACATTCTTGTGCCATCTAATATATGATTATTGTTACTTGTCCGTGGCTGTGAGCATAGACTTTGTTACTTTATGTACTTGATTATAATAAAGAAATACAAACTCTTCCATGGTTGTATTCTTTCTTTTCTGGTGTTGAATGTCTCATTAAAATGATAATTGCAGGTCGCTGCTGCTGTACACTATCCCCGTTCTCATACTATCGCTCATCTGTCTTGTCATTGGTAACACTGTCAACCTCGGGAGTGTGGCTCATGCAGTCGTTTCTACTGTTTGTGTGATTCTATACTTTTGCTTCTTTGTAACGGGCTATGGACCAGTCCCAAATATCCTCTGCTCAGAAATATTTCCCACAAGGGTTCGTGGTTTGTGCATTGCCATCTGTGCTCTTGTCTTCTGGATATGCGATGTCATTGTGACTTACACGCTTCCTGTGATGCTCAGCTCGATTGGGTTAGCTGGAGTGTTCGGTATTTATGCCATTGTATGTGTCATTTCTTGGATTTTTGTCTTCTTGAGGGTTCCCGAAACCAAAGGCATGCCTTTAGAAGTCATTACAGAGTTTTTCGCTGTTGGTGCAAGACAAGCTGCCATCGCGAAGCACGAGTAGTTTAAGGTAACTTCTGTCGGATTTTACAAGTATTTAGTAACTTGTAGAAAATAAGATTTTATTTTCTCTAGGTCGTCGATTTTACATCCATTTGGCACTGGCATTTCTCTATAGTATATGTTCAGAAGTTGTATACCATTTTGATATGAATGGCAATGTCCTAATTAGTATATTCTCTAAGTTGATAGCTTTTCTTTTTCCTTCCAAAAGGTAAGAAAACATATTGACTCATCTTGTGACCTGTAAAGTGGGAATATTTGGCCGTGATGTGATGAAAATATTGAGGACAAATTCTTATAATGTGTGTATAATTCCAATGAACCATTTATTTGCCAGTTCAGTATGCCCTTCTTTGGGATTGTGAATCATGCAAGCCCTAATCAGTAATCAGTAAGTTCCTTTTGGAAGATATATTGAGCAGAAATAAGGCTATATTTACAAATTGCAATAGGCCAAATATATAGAAAGCTCTTTAAAGTTGTCACGTGCTTTCGTTTAGACATCTCAACTGAGATTGTTACTATCTATTAATCATCTAAAGTATCTTTAAAATGTGTCTATTGAACACCTCTCGCACATGTAACACATCAAGTGACTTTCACTTAGAGTTGAGCGCGTGAAATGTTATTATTATTTTTCTTCTTCTTTTCTCTCGTCTTTCTAACTTGAATTTAAGCTCTATATCTAAAGAAGCGCGTGAAATGTTATTATTATTTTTCTTCTTCTTTTCTCTCGTCTTTCTAACTTGAATTTAAGCTCTATATCTAAAGACACCGACTGGAAAAAAGAATAGAAAGAATTGGCAGTAGAAAAAAGAAAAGTAAATCCTTTAATTCGATCATTTGCCATATCAGTCATATATAAATAGAAAGTTGTTGCTTATTTTCATTTAGAGATCTCAACTGAGATTGTTACTATCTATTAATCATCTAGAGTATGTTTAAAACCTTTCGCACACATGTATCACATCGAATGACTTTCACCTATAGTTGAGCGCGTGAAATAATGTTGTTATTATTATTATTATTATTCTGCTTCTCCTTCTACTTCTTCTTCTTCTTCTCCTTCTCCTTCTCCTTCTCCTCCTTCTTCTTCTTCTTCCTTCTCCTTCTGCTTCTCCTTCTCCTCCTCCTCCTCCTTCTTCTTCTTCTTCTCCTTCTTCTCTTCTTCTCTATATCTAAAGACACAGACCACCGACCAAAAAAAAAAAAGAACAGAAAAAATTGGCAGTAGAAAAAAGAAAAGAAAATCCTTCAATTCGATCATTTGGCATATCAACCGTTTATAAATAGGAATGGCTTTATTTTTGTTAGAAATCACACATGAGGTTTTCAATAAGCACATATTAAACACAGTATAGGTGTTTATTTGGTAACAACCTTTTGTTGAGATGTTTAAATGAAAATTCGGGTCAATTTTAAGAGGTTGCCTATGTATTTGGCATCATCATACCATCCTGATCTCTTGTTGAAAATGATTGGTTTCACATACTCTAGACGGTCAGATAAGGTCAGGGATTGATCATTTTGTTCGTTAATTCCTTTTATCTCTTGCGTAAAACCCGAATCGTGACACGTGGTTCGAGTAAGCGAGAAGAGATAATGCAGTAGAAAAGGAAACATGCTTCTTGCATGTCTCCTGGAAGAAAAAAGCCTATAACCACCCTTGTCTTCATGCTTGCAAGTTGCAATCACTCCACCTTTTAGCCATAGAAACTGCTTCTTTCTGTTCCTCATTCTTATCCCATGCTTCCCTCCTTCACATGTATATCGTATCACCTTTTATCGTTAACAAATCGACTCGTATTTATTCTGAATCTTAACAAAATTCTGACTTAATTGGACTCTAACCGAAAGATATATATTATACCCTAACTATATAGTATAGTGGAGGAATTGATGAGCATTGCTTGCTTAAATATTTTTATTCCTCGCTCACACTTTAATGTCCTTTAAGTGGAAATTAACATTAGTGTATTATAAAGTTGTCTTGAAGAACTAGGTCTTGTAGACGTTATAGTGGATTTCATCGGTCCTCCCTAGTTGCTACGTTGGACGGCTCCCATTAGAAGGGAATAAATGGCTTGAATAAATTAATTAATAGTATATTTTACCACTAAGTTGGATTAAGATTTATCCTATCATTATAATAGTAAAGGTTAGGACATGGAAAAAGAGTGTGTAGTTTATTATGTACTACTAGCTTATTTGGAGCTATCCTTTGTGAATTGTAACATTTTCATTTGATTATAATAGTTTATTAGTAATTGATAATGTGCCCCCCACATTTGTTATTATCCAGTTAACTAACATTTTTGGTAGCTCATTTGGTGGTTTACCGACTTTATCGACCTCACCACTACAATTTGGACAAACAATAGTGCTGTTCAAGTGATTATGCTTTGACATCTTATATGCTAGACTACTTATTAGTATAAAGAAAAATTTCTAAAAAGAAAAGGAAGAAGCATAGAAGAAGGGTCCAAAAAAGTGACATTTAAAATAAAAACATTAGGGGATCATCTGATCTCCATTATAAGTAAAAATAGTTCCACATATACTTTTTATTATTATTAAAATATTATTTAAAAACTTTACATCACCAATTTGGTGTTCATTTGTTGAATATCACGTCTGTGAGAATCAATATGTAATTTTATTAGGGACTAATCACAGTAAGAACTAAAGCTTGTATATACGCATATACAAATAATTCTTAATTTTAATATCGCATTTTTTGCATAACAATCTTTGTCTTATTGTTCGTCACATAACAAATATAATATTTGATTAGCTCGTACGCATCTTGATTAATATTATCATGTATTGTTATCTCCTACCATAACTATTTCTACCGAGTACCTTTACGAAGCCTGTCCACCAAGGCTTGGACAAATAAAAAGAAATCATATAATTTTTTTTTCCTTTACACACCAATTTGCATCATAGTATTCCCACTTTATTGATCACTAAGCCATTAAGATTTTAGTGCACGTTAAAATATTTTGTTAAAGGACTAAGAATTTTATGTAGATGCATTCAACAATATTTTACAAAATATAACTCCTTGATGTATTGAGTGGAACAATATGCTCCCGGGCAAAAAGCGGAAAGGTGATTGACGGCCGCACACTTTGCTAACACACTTACCTTATTTTCAGGTAATATCGACCGAAATAATATCTCTTTTATCACCCAAAAAAGCTTAGAAGTTGCCTTGTTATTTTTCTCATAAAGAATAATTGAGGAAAAAAAAAAAAAACTAAAGAAGAAATCAGAGAAGTCCAGATAAATCTTTGTTAATGCAACAAAGATAATAACATATTCAGGTGTAGTCCTACAAGCGGGGTTTGAAGAGCGTAGAAGTATAGCCAATCTTAACTCCATCACGATAGAGGCTGTTTTCAATAGACCTTCAACTCAAATAAAGCATTTCAGGATAGTTTTGAAAACGGAACACAAAAATGAAAGCACAACAAAATAATGGATATCAAAGCATAAGAAACACAGGTGGTAACAGAATGCGATACCGGATAAATCTTTGTTAATGAAATGACAGATTTACACTAATTCAAAGTTTCAAACAGTAATATGTCACAAATTCAAACAGTGGTAATTTCTGTAACCCTAAATCCCTAATTAATACAGTAGAACTGAATGAATATACATTTTTCACATACATAATACTCCTATACACCCAGCCTAATCAAAGTTCTACGGTAAAAACGCATTTACATGATAATTTGTAGGTAATCCTCTCTCCGGCTCAGCTCCGGTAGTTCTCGCCGGCAACTCACCGCACTTATGACATCTCGTAACAACTAAGATCTGCCTACAAGAAGGACACGACGAATGCGAACCTAACCACGTATCAATACATCCTACATGAAAACCATGTCCGCACTGCGGCAACACACGAATCTCATCTCCGACTCCAAATTCCGTCAAACAAATCGGACATTCAGAGAATTTAACGGCATGTTCAGCTGTATAACTGAATTTCGGAAGCGATTTGAGAACCTTCTTCTTCAAGCCTTTATTCGCCGGAGCTGATGACGTGGCATTTCCGGTAGCTCTAGCGGAGATCCGACGGATCCAAGCGCAACGAGCAACAGCTACAAGGCCGAGAACGCAAATGAGAGCGCAAAGGAGAGCAGCAAGGATGACGACGAAATCAGAATCAACGTTACCGATACGTGTTGATGGAGTCGCCGGATATGGTGACGTGGACGGTTTAATTCCACCGCCGACGGTGGGGATATGTGAAGGATCAGTACTACTCATAGTGGGAGCTTAAAACTAAGGTATTACTATTTGATTTTCGTCTATTTGCTTTGCTTCTTGTTATTCCTGTGTCTATTCACTTCTTTTTTGTAGCTTTATATATAAAGGAGGAGTAACACATATACTATAGTATAGGCAACAACCTTTTTAAATTACGTATTTACTTGGGATTAACAAGGGGAAAGGATGGAGTCAATGTCACACTTGTTGTGTGGTACACTCACGTCGTTGTTAACAAATAAAGTTTTTTTTGTTTTTTTCTTTCACACAAGTGAGTGCATATTTTATATAATATAATTATACTACTTTAAGTTATGCATGTAAAGATTTTTTTATGCTACTAAATCGCCCAAAGAATATATAGAGTTAGGAGCGGATTCACATAAACTTAATAGCTTTTACTTAGATTTTGTGTATACTCTCTGTGTTCATTTTTTATTGTCCTTTTTCGACTTTATATTTTCTTTAAGAAATAATAATTGATATGAGTGTTTTAATCACAATATCCATATTAATTGGTCTTTAGTTTTAGGTCTTGAGAAATGATTTGAGAATAAATAATTAATGTCAAGAGTAAAACATGAAAAAAAAAATATATGTATATTTTTCTCTTGATATGCTAAAAGTGACAAGTAAAAGTGAAAATGTAATTTTAGTATACTGAACAAGTAAAAGTGAACGGAAGGAGTATGTATTAGGAAATTCACCAAATATCTGTATATAATTGACTGTGAATCCAGTTATTAGGAATTCATAAACTTCAAATATTGAATTGGCCTTTGTATAAATGTCAGCCTCGTTAAAAGCTGAATTTATAATCTTCTCATAGTTAAAATTTCTTACACAAACAATGTATATAACTTTAAACTCTATATTATACATATCTAAAGAAATCATATTTAAGTTATATATACTACCAATTTAAAGATCTTTTACCCTATTATTGATATCTCAAAAAATCATAACCATAAGATTTAACATGTGAAGATAGTGTTTCATTTTTATAGTCACACTCTAATTGAGAGGCTATTTGACGTTGTTAGTCCTCCTTTAGATCTTTTTATGTGATCATTTTATCAGGTGACCCTTTATCCCTATGAATCTCTAATATAAATTTCTTTTGGATAAGCAAAGAGTTGCTTTTCAAAGCTAAATTTCATTACGTAAACTAGTAAGAACTCTTTTAACAGTGTAATTCAGTGTCAAACGTCAAATTACTTGGAATCATAACTTTAGAACTCATTCACATTCGAACTCCAGGACAGTAATTTTAATTTTCACAAAAGTATTTCCAAATACGACAATAACAGGAACATATTTGGTGATAGAAGAACCAAATTAAAGTAAGCTATAGGTAGTTTAAAGGCCTAGCTAGGTCCAAATACTTTCAAAGGCAATATACCTCTCTTTCCTCTTTTAGGATTTCCTTCACCAAATTAGCTTTTTACTGTGCCAGATTCTAAGTGAGCCATATAAAGTACTAGCTAATAGCTATTCAACTTACGATGGAATCCGTTGATTTGTGGCGATCACGTCTTTTTTTCTTTTGGTAGATAGAGATGAAAAGAACATCAATTAGTTGATAGGTTAATAGTAATGACTTTATACTAGTACTAGATTGCAAGTACATGGGAATTAATTGGGATGTGATACATCCATCATCTATTCATACTGATGTTGACATACTAAGAAGAGTTTAACAAAATACAAGGTGCATTACTATGTAGCTCCACTAGCACTAAAGACGGATTTGAAGGGTCAGTTGGAGGCACGTCAATTCAGTAACTTTTATTCAGATTTTATATATTTATGAATTTTCAGATAGTAATAGAAGTTTATAAATTTCAAATTTTAAATTCATCTTTGACTAGCATTTCGTAGTACGGATTTACAAAAGACTTAATGCGGGGGAGATGGGCTGAAAATATAGAAAAAAGCCATACAGGGTGGAGCAGGTATGGATTTTTTGCGGGCTTAAGGCTCAATCCTCCCTTCCCATTTTCCGTCCCTATTTACTTGACCTAACTTGCATGATATATAGCTTTTCTTACACGTATTGTCCAGAAATTCTAAAAAATAGACAAGGACAACCAGCATAACAGGAGGGTAAAGGTTCAAAATAACCCTTTAACTATACAAAATATCTTAATTATACCTTCAGTGTGATTCTTTTATTTGAGGTTATTCATAACTTTTTCATTTGCAAATCGTCTCATATTTGTTCTTGATTTTAATAGAACTCCATAGAATGAGTGAATTTCACGTCGCAAAATAACTAGAAAAAACATACAAATTTACCTCTCCTTTGACTATGATTTAAAATAACCTTGTTATACTTCAAATTGGAGCTCTGTTAGATCAAAGACAAATAAGAGATGATTTACTAACAGAATGGATATGAATGATCCAAGAGGGTAATTTAAAAAAAAAAAATGAGAGACGAAATATAAAAAGCTAACCCTAATCAAACCCACGGAAGAAGAGTGGGTTCCCCTAAGTAGTTGAAGACCTTCTTTTTGAACTCAAAAACAATTTCACTTGAATTAGAAGGAACATAAAAACATTTCGATAGTAGTAAAGAGCTATTTTTTTATCCCACTTATGAAAGTACTGATGAATCATATAAAAGCAACCCTTAACAATTAATATTCGTACTACTTAAGAGAGCAATCCTGTAGTCCAACATAACTAAAGAACTTGCAAATTTTCCTACTTATGGATAAATATTGAGAATTGTCCATCCCCATGTGCAGATTTTGTTTATTCGAATCTTGCCGAACAAATCTACCCCTATACATTTTACCCAAATAATTATTAGTTTTAAACGTATAATACACTCCTTTCTCTTATACCAGTAATCTCTGTGATCTCAAAATTACAATATCACATTTTAAAGAAGCTTATATATAGATATTCTTTGGGTCACAGTAAAAGAATTCTTTACACTTACGATATATCATTTATACTCTTAAAAAGCAAATGAAACAAGCCTCTTGTGACTAAATTAACATCTTATGGGTCAATGGTCATGGTCAGCTCTAATCTCTTATTCGTCAACCATCTTCCACCATTTCGATACAAAATTTAAGAAAGAAACTTAGAAAAGTACATCAAAAGTCTCACAAAAGCAAAGGGTTTGTTGCATAAAATAGGTAGTGGATGGAGTAGGCCAGTAGAAGCAAGTGAGTTGGTCATCAAGCACTTGTTATTATGCACATGACAAGTTGGCCCTTACTTATTTGTTGCTTATTAAAGGATAAGTCCTAATTGGAGCACGTTTCTCTTTTCCCTTTTGGCTAGTCTTTATCTTAATCTCTCTGCTTGTTCCACATTCTTTTTAATGAGAAATTTCTTGTAAACTTCTAGGTAGACTGACTTCAGTTGGCACAACTACTTCGAAACTACGGAGAGTATGATCCGACCTTTATTAATCTGTCTGTTTGTTCCACATTCTTTTAATGAGAAATTTCTTGTAAACTTCTAGGTAGACTGACTTCAGTTGGCACAACTACTTCGAAACTTCGGAGAGTATGATCCCACCTTTATTACTTTGTCCTTAGTAGGATTTAAATTCATGACGTGACCTAACTTACACATTACATGTTGCATTCCCATGGGATTGTGCACCAAAGCTCTATGACCCGCATATATTACAAATTGGAAGAAAAAGAAAATAATTCGTGCCACCTCGACAATTCCATGATAACCTTTTTTTTTTTCGTCTCTATTGAGTTTTGAACACTGGCATACTATAATTTTCACTCACTTCATTGATGGTGAAACTACACCTTGGAGTTCAGGTACACCTTGGAGTTCAGGTCATTGTGCCTAACTTTTGGGTTTGAAAGGCATGTCACGTATATTTCAAACTACCGAGGTTCATGACTTGAACAATTATACACACAATTGACATGAAACTGATGTATAGTTCCATGCAGAAGAGCAAGTCGCAGACCCTATCATTTTAATGCAGGCTGCGAACTTTACATAAACGTGGATTCAAGATTTTAAGTCAATAGGTCTGAAGTAGTACTGCAGCGACTACTCTTTCGTTATGATGAATATAGAAGATGGCAGCTGCGTGCACATTCGCTTCATATATCTACATCAGTACCTGGCTTCATACGTTGGCAATCTTTTTCATTGCCCTTTTCTCATATGAAGGGTTAAACATTCCAAAAGTACATCCTATGTAGCAATAAAGGACACCAGAATAGACATTTCATGCAATAAACTTTGTATAAATGGATATCCACAAGATATAATAGACCCATTTGACAACCTCTCCGCGCAAATTTCATTGGATTGTTCTTTCAAGATTATGAAACTTATGTCATATGCATAACAAATCCCACTGGCAATCTGTTGCCGTACTTAATAGCTGCATAAAATAACTAACCTACTGCAACTGTCAAGTGAACTAATGAAATCACATAAGCCTATAGTAACAGAAAGTGGACCTTAAAGGTTAGAGCAAATCCAATTCAAACTAAACAATTTCTTAACGTGGAGTGCCAGAGAATCTATGAATGACGCTTGTAGATATGGCTTCACAAAAGACAATAGCATGTTTAATGGTTAAACAATTAACTAACCTTCTAAGTGCAAATTCGATGTAAAATTAAATAAAAACTTAGCTAATAGGAACCAAGTGAGCAAACATAGCTCCTGAATCATAATATTAGCTTTAACTTCAGATTAAATGAGGCAATGCGGACAAGCATACATGGAGATCAAAATTTCTTACACAATAGAAAGGTAATTTTCATGAGCTTGAGTTTTGTATTGCAATGGGTTACTATCTCCGGAGACAATACTCAAAAAGCAGATATCATAGAAGGTAAGGCCTTTTTGCAATAATGATAGAATGCCAAATATGTAACAGAAATGCAGATGACAGATTGTGATGGTTTTCTTCTATCTTGCAATAACTCACTCTCACTGGAACAAGCTACACATCCATCAGTAGTATCATAAAGCATATCTTACTTGCCATTTCCCATTACTGTCGACATTGAGAGTCCAGTTGTTTTCCCTGATCTGAAAGTAAGGGACCTAAAAAAAAAAAGAAAGAATAAACAGAACTTTAAATGTATGAAAAACAATGAAGAAAGGAACATGCAACCAAAATGGAAATGACACGTGTCAATACATGTAGTCCACAATTACCAGCAAAAGAATGTTTGACAATTTATATTTTAAACACTTAATTTTGTTGTTTGTTGGGTAATAAACATGAATATTAAATTCAACTCACTGTAATGGGGTGTTGTTTTTACTAACTAGCTCTATAATATCAGCAGGAACACTTGTGCAAGCAACATAGACAAAGTGCAGTCTCTAGTATCAGAACTGTCCCTTTTTTTTAGTTAGTATAAAAAATTAAAAAAAAATAATATTCATTTATGAGATGCGAAGGTGCAAGACACTACCATACATTAATGAATGAGATCCAGAGAAGCTCAGGATGACCATTTTCAATAGCCAAATCTCCATTTTCGTTTAACGGTTATCATTTGGTGGAAGATGGAGTTGGATGGAGAATATGCTACTTGCAGATTTGGGAAACTATTTACCTTTTCAATGACTTCATATCCAACTTTGAGCCTCATATCTTGGTCTTTAGTCACATTCATGATGTTCCAAGTAAGTTCAGCAGCACCTCTTGGTTTTTTCTGTAAGTTTTGAAGGAAGCAAAGTTTCAGGTCTCTGTAAAGACTGTTACTTCAAAACCAAAGATATAAGCAACATGTTAAATGCCAAGATATATCAAAATATTGATCAACTACACCTCAATCCCAACCTAGTTAGGTTTAGCTATACGGATCCTCTATATCTATTTCGCTCTATACAATCGGGCCAATTTCATTCCAATACTGGCCAAGATAAATCATCATAAAGAGAACATGCCTCAATTTAATATGATTATATGCTTAGTTCAAGGGAATAGATAGATATACAACTTGATATTCAAGCCAACTTAAGTACATATGTTTGGATTGAAGTACATAAGACTGCATAAATATGAACATACTCGATGTGCCAATGGGATTACTCATTTATACTTCTCTTTTTCTTTTTTCTTTTTTTTTTTTTGAATAAGGGGGGTTAATTCATACATTTAACTCAAAACCAAACTCCTTTAATTCGTTATTTGGGTTAGCTAAGAGTATATATATCCCAATCCTTACTCCAGAAGAAATTTATAATACACAACACTTAGTAAGGGTTTAGTCATCGAGCTAGCTTCATTTCACAGACATACTTGAGAGTCTGACAATGATAGCATAAAATGACACTTACAAGAAGGAAAAAAAAAAACCATATAATCACTCTTTAAACACCACGATTTCACTCATTTGCAGACCTTACAGATTTCAAATAATTACCAACCTCAACAATGTTTTCGTCCACATCATACTTGCCCTTGATATGAAAGTTTACTGACTCATCTGTTGTCACTGGAAATGCCTTTTTACCACGAACATTATACCAGAGCTTTTGACGCCTATAATACTGCACTCCAACAGCAAGGCTGGCATATTGCTAAAAGTTCAAAAGCATGTCAATTTCCGAAGCTACTGTAACAAAATTTTCATGCACAATAGCTATTCAAGCTGAATGTCACAATTAGCTTTGAGTTGACCAATTTGAAGTGAAATCAAAAGATTTCATTTATTCTACTAACAATCAATTTTACATATTAAGAACTAAACAAAAAGTAAGAAGGAAGAGAAGTTATAAGTTTAAAATTATTAACAACATTGGTAAAGTGTCGTAAATAGTAAATCGTAACATTCAATTTAAAATGGAGAACATAGTGGTAAGTTCAAATTCCAACGGAGGCGAAAAAACACTAGGTGATTTCTTCCAATCTGTCCAAGCCTTGGTGGATAGAGTTACCCAGTACCTGTACTGGTGGGACATCGCAGGTACCCCGTGGAAGTAGTCGAGGTGCACGCTAGCTGACCCGGACACCACAATTATCTAAAAGAATATTTTTGAAATGGAGAGAATATTCATTTGTTGTCATCTATTCTTTCCTTTCCCCATGTACTTGGGTGATGGGAATGAGGGTTAGTTTGATCGAATTGCCCACAATTACATTCCCAAACTTTTCTGCTCACTACAAAGAATCACAAGTTTATACTGCATCAACACCAGTTTATCGAGCTAAGAAGTAAGAAAACGTGTGATGATGTCATTAAATAACCGTTTCATCTTTAATGTATGAAATGAACCCTGGTTTATTCAAATTGCTTTCTCTGGTCTCAAGCAGGTAAGTGGATATCAGATCAGTTTTGGGGACTTGACGCGCTATGTTACTGAATCATAAGAATAAATAGAGTGCTAAAAAGTTGGCCCTAATTATTTGTTAGATCAGTCTATACATGCTTAATTAGACTTATTGGAGTGCCTGAAGCAGAAAATGTACCTACATGTACAAGCAACAAATTGTTGTAGAAAGGGTAGGAACATACCTCAGGAAAGTATCGCCTGATCATTGCACACAGATAAGTTGGAGCTCCAATTCTGGTGTCTAGTTCTGCATGACTCTGCCAATGAATGGAAATCCACGAGATAAAGAGACAATTGGAAGCCCAAAAGGCTTATAAACAGAGTAAGGCAAATGAAGAAACCAAAACAGCTCAAAATGACATATCAAGCTCTCTCTTTTAAGTTTTATCTCAACATACCTTCTTGGGGGAAAATACCCATATCTAAATATGTAAAAAAAATTACAGCAAAATCAGTTTATTTTGGACGTCTAAGCACGTATATTCATCATTCATTTTCCGCAACAAAAAGGAAAAACCAACAGCCAATTTTATTACCGATCAACTACACCTCAATCACAACCAATAAAGATACACGCTCTGCTCAATTTTAACCCATTGTTCATCGCCAATATGCCCAATAGTGTTCCATATTAGGAAATAATGATAAACAAACCAATTGTACAATTGTCTGTAAGTCACACTATCATTAGTAGAACTTGGTAATAGAAAAACAAAGATAAACTGAGACGACTTCAAAAGCAGAGCCCCAACCCATCATATGTTGTTTCAAGCACTTAAACTAAATCAACTAGGCATAAAGGAGGCATCTTTGATTATCCCAAAATCCTACTTGGCATTTTTAATAAGTACTAATTCATATGAAAGGAAGAAATTTTGGTTTCTGCAGAAGAAGCAAGACTCTATCAAGCAAAAAATTCAAGAAGAGTAACTCAATGATGCTCAAAACTCAGTCTTTTGACAAGGGCAGATGCTTAAACCAAATCAACCAGGCATAAATGAGGCACCATGAACTAGCAGAAAGCAAACCCGAAAAAACCCACATGACATATTCAACAAAATTTTCAAATGAAGGGGGAAAATTGGGTTTCTGCAGAAGATGCAAGGCATTATAGAGCAAAAAATTCAAGAAGAGTAACTCAATGATGCTCAAAACTCAGTCTTTTAACATGGGTAAATGGTTAAACTAAATCAGCCAGGCATAAAGCAAGCATCATGAACTAGCACAAAGCCAACCGAAAAACCCACGTAACGTTTTCAATAAAGTTTCAATCTTTCAAATGAAGGGGGGGAATAATTGAGGCTGTGGAGACGAAACAAGACTTTATAGAGCAAAAAAATCAAGAAGAGTAACTTATTAATGCTCAAGACTCAGCCTTTTGACATGGGTAAATGCTTAAAACTCAGTCTTCTCACAAAAATTCATGGGAAAAGGAGCAAAATGCAGGCAATAAGAAATATTTAATACCTGCAAGTGGGTAACAGAGTTGAGGGGGAATTTCTCCTTGGCATGAATCACTAGACTCTTGGAATCAACACCATAACGAAGTGAGGTCTCCATTTTTGGTTAAATGCAAGTCAGCTCTGTAAAAGAAACCCCACTCAGTCCCCAATGGTTAAACCCTAAAATGTATGTATACAAAGAGTTTGCTTCAGCCTGCAGAAATGGATAAACCAGCAGAACGAAAACAGTGATAGAGTTAGTTTCGATTTTAACTTTTTTGCCTCTGTTGTTTTCCTTTTTTACTTACTAGTACACCATACCAAGGTCCCCTTGTTCACTATTGTACATAAACTTTATCACTTCATTATAATTAGTATTAATTAACATATATTGTCATCTCACTAAATCACTTAACTATTGTAATTGGGATAAGAATACATATTAGTCAATTATAGTTAGATGATAAAAATTTATATATAAACATATGTTAGGCATCTATTAGTTTAATACAAACACGAAATAAGTATTTAGGTTGAATAACTAAAAAGAAATACCCCTCCTGACAGACCAAGCGTACAGTGGCGTTATTTTTGTCAAATTTGCTTGGGCAATTGTCAAGTTACGGTGTACTTTTAAGTGACATTTGTTTCCGAAAAAATTGATATTTTCTTAATTAAACATTATTGGGAAAAAAATCATTATTTTGTTAAACTCAAAATTTCAAATAAGCATACAACTAACTTAAGCTTTGACATAGAACTCTATGATAACATAGTTAATTGGGACATTCTAGGGTCATAGTTGCTCTCCTCACATCTTATAATCTTCAACTAAAGTACCCATGTAAACCTAAATTTTTATCGGTCACAATTTCGATAGCATGACCTTAGTTTGTACTTCCTCCCATCCAAATGCCAAAAGAATGTATACATCTAATAATTTTTGAAAGAGAAGAATAAACCCACCCTTCGTAGTCTCCAGTCCTTTAAGAAACAAGAAAAGTTGCTAAAATTTTGTAAACTAGCATCCTTCCTGACTAGACGTCGAACTTTATAATAATTCAATCAACTTAGTCCCAAAGTTCCAGTAATATGCAACTAATGCATGTACTATGATAAGTAACCAGAAATTTGGTGATCTTTGAGCCCAATTACACTAGAATACTTTAACTAAACTGCTCCATAAATATGAAAAACAGTGGTCACTGCTAACTCATTTTACTTTCAACCAAGAAGCTTCAGCAGCCCACGTAAGAACTCAGGTGCTCAACAGCATGTGGCTGCATCAACTAAATTCTGAAATTGAACTCTCGTTACGCTGTTCGCCTCGCAACAAAAATTTGAACCTACATTGACTACATGAACCATTATAATGGTTTAATGGGTCGAAGTTGTCAGCGCTGAAATTATATCTCATCAATTATTTCCAGAAGATCATCAACTTCCTGTCTCAAGGCTGTAATTCTTTGCTGGATTGGTGCAATACGGTTCTCAATATCCCGCCCAACAGACTTCTTTTCATAACTATCTGTAACTGTGGTGTGTTTCGCTATCAGCTTCTCTTGCAGCTCTTTCTCCTTTGCAACCAGCTCCTCAACCTTCATAAAACAGCCAGAAAGTTAGTCATTGTAATACACTGATAATGAGTTCATTTGATAAGATGGGGCCAACCATCTGTGAGTGCTTCAATTAATGCACTTTTATCAAGATAACTATCCGCAAGAACAGAATAGATAGACACGAACCTTGGAATATAATGAAGTAGCCAGTGGAGAAGACTGCAAAAATGAGAGTAAAGGCTTCAAATCCTTTGAAAGCTCCTTCAACATATTATCAGCTGATTTACGAGCAGCTTTGCATGCTTGCACATCACCAGTCCTAGACAGATCTCGCAATGATGCTTCAAGTTGGTCGTGAATGCCCAAACAACGATTCATTATGCTCTGGATCTGCTGAAGAGCAGTCTGCACCTGAAAATACCGAAGGAAAATTTAAAGCACTTTCTGTACTACTGACACGAAAAGTGGTTATACTACTAGCTTACCTCATCCCACTGCAGTTTGGCAAGGTAAGAAGGAGAGGACTTCGAGATTGTTAAGTCCGCATGCATATATATGATACATGCAAGGAATAAGAACAAAAATCCAGAAATTAACATCATTGGTTCCCTAAGCAGTGACAGATTGCTGAACCTGTAATAGACCTGTCACCAAAGCTTCATCTGTCAGTACCTATGTAAAACATAAGCCAAAACACAGAAAGTTGTACTCAAAAGATACAGCAGATGATTAGAATTTTATGATTTTGTAATTCCCAGATATATAGAATGGCCATCATTAATGAACTGGAAAGTCTTAACATAAAAAGAGCCAACAGTGCGATAGAAAAAGGAGAACAATTGCTGTAATGTGTGGTATTGCCCCACCACTGGCTGAAAAGAAAATAGCAAAGAGATAAGATGTTTTTCCAGATCAGGACAGAAACTTTCTGCATGGTAATTAAACTCTAAACCTATATAAGGGATGTCATTGAAACCTCAGAATGGTGAGGTAAGCATTACTTATTCTTGTATGAAATCCCTTACAAAAACCACTAAAAGAAAAGGAAAAGAAAGAAGCATGGAGACCCCAACAAGATCCCAAGCACATTCAGCTAGCCTTATCCCTTCAAAGGAGACAATCCTTGTTCTTATCTGATATCCGAAGACTTCTTTCAGGCATGACTCTGAGCAGATGCCTTAACGACATTAAGGTAGAATAACCAAGAGGTCTTGATGACATGATGATTAGCTCAACTAAGCAGTACTCAGCTAGACTTATTGACCCAAATGGAAAGAGAGTAAGGAATCTTAAACAACACATTGTGCTTCTAATAACCAATTAGCCCAACCATTTAAATCGGAGTGAAAGATGTAAGGTTTAATTTACGTAACTTTTAACTTATACTGGTGGAACATGTTACATCATTGTGAGTAGTAATATGCCTATCCAACTGATAGGTTAGATGTCATAGTTGATATTACGGAAAAGATGCAATGGGGTCTTGTCTTATGCTCTGAATTCAATGAGATAAGTTGCAATATGAGTCTTACAATTTGGGTTTGTCACAAAAGCACAGCTATAAATGGTTTTTATTTCAATAATTTCATCATTCTTTCTTCTGGAGAATGAAAATATTTGTCCTAAATAACTTGATCCAGCAAACATATGCCCAGGGTAGCATGTGAATAAGCCATATGCAAGCAAACATATGCTGAAATGCTTGTACAGTCTGATATGCTAAATCTCCATTTCATAGAGGATGTCTGACTGGCTGTAACCATTGTAGTTAGTTTGTTGTTGTATAATAGACCAGCGGCCGAGATTTCCCTGGAGATCTTACCAATAAATCACCACTGTAATTTTCTTTCTAGCCTCTTCTTCTTCCAGATCCAAAAGGCTTGTCTAGATTATAGAGCTCAGGTTCAGCTTAAGTACCACCATTAAACCTTTCAGATTGAACCAAGCCTAATCCTTTTTTTTGAGGCTGTCATAGCTGAACTATTCTACCTACACCGAGTTTAACTCATGCCAAAAATGGTCTTGGCTTAGCTTCGCCTGTATGCAATGCTACTCACATATAGTTCTTTAATAGCAATGTGGATGGACTTCTGTACCTGGAAATATTGGTTATGCTCAGGCACAGCATTCGTCTTTTCTAGAACAACCACTGGTCTACCAATCATATCCAAATGGGAAAATTTCATCTGCAAAAAAAAGCATAAAAAGTAATAGAAAGTTAAGAGGAACAAACTTTATCATACAAGCGGAACTTCAGAGGGGACAACTAAGATTAAATCATACCTCTTTTGACTCTTTGACAGGAAATGGGACAGAGACAGAAAAATCTTTTGAACCTTCTGGAAGAATAACCTGTTCTCCGCAAAACAATTCCGTATTTATCATTTAGAACTTTTCAAGAAAAAAATTAAAAAAGTCAACTACATGCAATTAGTAGACACCGAACATACACAATGACCCAAAGAATCCCATACAATCACACTATACCATAAGCCCTCTGTTGCACGAAATATATCATAATCTTCTAAAGAATCCATGTTTTAGATTCCCGTGACAACACTGAAATCACACCATGAAAGATACGGAACTAAAGGCTTTATTCAGATCTTATAATAGTATTACCTTCACAACAAGGTTGTCAACTACCACGTCATCCATTGAGCAACCAAAAGATATATTTAGGAAACGTTTCCCCTCTGCACGGAACAAATAGTCCTTAAGGGGCAGCCCATAGCCGATGGTAAAAGAAGTTCTCCAGCCACCAAACATTGGATACCTAGGTTCAATTTGTAGCAACGTCTGAAAAGAGAGATCATAGTGTTAAGCTAGAAACAAGCTGCATAAAAGCTTTACAAAGTATGTTTTCTAACCTTTGATGAGTCACCATATACATTGGATGTTGATATATTGCCAATTTCATCTCTGTAATAAATGGAATGGGCTCTGGGAGGCAATTTGGCAACAAGATGTTTAAATGATGATGCACCTCTGAGATGTGGCCTGGACTGGTACTCTAGCCTGTGATGTTAAAAGTGGGAGACTTCCTGGTCACATATACCAGCTTAATAATTCTTGAACTTAATCAGAAAATATGATAGTACCTTGAGAACTCCCCAGTGCTTCTGGCACCAGCATTGACAAGGTTGTAATGCTCTGTGATCTGAACATTTCCCCAATGAGAGATTTCTATCTCTCGCACCAACTCCTGGGCAACCGCGAATGGCTTATTGCTCACAAAGTGTACCGCTATATGTGAGTATGACAAAGGAGGAAGATTCTCATAAGGTCCATATTTAATTTCTGAACCAGAAAATTTGGTGTTCTCTAACTTTGTATATGATTCAACTTTTGGTTCGGGTAATTTAACACTGAGAGATTGGACATTAACTGCATAAGGAGAAAGATAGTAGGCACTCTCCTGGAACACAAGAAGTTGGATATCAGCTTGAGTAATTTTCTCAGGAAATGGCTGTAGTGCATTCGTAAATGCAGTCCTGACTTCCAAATTCACGCTCTGCCCCTTTGCCAGCTCCTTTTGTAGGGAGACAGAGTACCAAGCCAATGATGGTGGCATGCCTTCAGGGTTAACAACTTTAATAGGTAGGCTACTGGAAGAAGTTTTAGTTTTCCCTTTCCCTTCACTGGTTGTTGCCACTAAATATGCTAAATCTTTTGCCTGGTGATCTCCAAATGGTAACAAAACCTCCGAAATTGGATCATTACCGGTATTCTCTACCTGAACAAACAAATAAGAAATAATACAAGCATCACCAGTTAGGTAGTAGCACTAGGCCCATTAGATTTTGCAAATTCTCAAATACATTAATTGCTTCTGGATTGAAGTAAATAGACCACTACATCTATTATCTGTAGTTTGTAATATTCAATAAACTTGTCCAGATTCTCAAAAAACGCGAGCAATAACCACTAACCTTCAAAGTTGCAGTCACACGCATTACTTGAGAGGTCAGGTCAATCTGCAATACCAGATACATGACAGCCAGGAGTGAGCATTATTGAATGGATAATTGCAATTTAGATCCAAGTCTAATTAACAGCTCAGATTTTCTCTCGCAAATGGCACCAAGATATGAAATGACAGGTAACCCAAGTAACGACCATGACAATCAAAAACAGTACCAAACACTGCTGCAGCGGACCATTAAATCTTAAGAAGATAATTAGCAAAGAAAGGGGATGAAAGATTATTATTATTATTATCATTACTCATATATAAGCATTCTATGCCACATTCAACTTGCTCTGAGCCTGAGAATAAACAAAATGAAAATAAAAAGAAACAGTGGATCGGCATCAAATAACTCTCATTGTTAGACCACTAGTTATAAATATTCTGCAAAACAATTATACAGTTAAGTTTGCCAATCACCAAAAAGCTCTTATTTTTTAAGAACTGCCAGCTCCCTTGATGCCAATATAGGGTAAAACAAAAAGTTGCAACAACAACTCCTTGATTTTAATGCTGCTTTAAAAAAAAAAAATTACTTAGCAAATTACTCCCTTTGTCCCAATTTATGCGATACTTTTCGCTTCCCGAGAGATTTAATTTTAAACTGCATGAACTTTGACCAACATTTTAAGATTGTATTTTGTTTCCCCAAATTGATATGAGAAAAGTTGCAATAAGTTATAGAACTTTTCATGTGGTTTTCTAATATATAAATTTTAATCTTAAAATATTGAGTTAATCTAATCCAATTTAGCTTCAAATATCACATAAACTGGTGGGACGGAGAGAGTATAAAATTCTTCCCAAAAAGTTATACTGATGACTAGATCTTAAGTCTTATAATCCAATTAACCTTAATATCATAGAGGGGGGAAGGTAGTAACAAACCAATATTTGTATGAAGGGCGGAAACTAAATTGAGAGGTACCTTGCGATCAAGTTTGGAGATGACTAGATCGGAAAGTGCAGGTGCCGACTGGGCCACTATAACCATAACTATAAAGAGCAAATTCAGACGCGACATCGTCATTTTCCTTTAAAACTTATGCTAATTTGAACACTATAAGATCGGACAAGTATCAGACGACCATAACCGGAGATCTATAAGTGAAGGCTCCTAAAATAAACCCTCCCTCTTCCTAATACTTTGCGATGTCGTTTTCACCCTGTACTTGCTTATCTTTCTTATAATAAATATTTTCCCCTTTTTCATTCGTCTAACTTTTAAAATCAGCTGTAAATTTCACTTTTCTTTTCTTATAAATACTGTAAATCGAAGAATTAAGTGGCATTTGGACATAAAAAATGTAAAATTTATGAAAATATTAAAATTTATATTTGAAAATTAGAGCTGTGTTTGGACATGAATACAACTTGAAAAAATGTTGAATTTTTGTGAGTGATTTGAAGTGAAAATAGGTATTTGGAGTTTTTCGAATTCCGGAAAATTGTAATAATTCTATGTCCAAGCATGACTTCGGAATACAATTCCGGAAAAAGTGAAAATTATCCCTAGCCAAACGGGCCCTAAAAATCCGCTAGTCATGAATAAGTGCATTTGATGTAAATTAATTATATAATTGATTCGGATTATTTTGAAATTAAGACATAATCAATTGAAGAAAGAAAATCTCTCTGCCAAATATGAGAATAAGAAAGAAAAATAAACAATTAAAATCTTCTTAATAGATCAAATTCTGACCAAGTATTCTCCTTATAATTCATTAATTTATAGTAATACGCTATTTTTTGAACTCGCACATTTTACCTATTAAAATCACACTTGTATGCTTGTAGCGATTTTCTCTCTTTGTAGTTTTTCATAGAAAATTGCAAGTATAAACTCAACACTATTCAAATTACATTTTAGCTCAACGACGGGAAAGGCAAAATAAGGGGAGATAAGCAATTGTGTTTCTTTTGAGTTGTTTCGTACACTATCGACCTAAGAAAAATAAAAATAAAATAAAAGAAACGAAAAGAAATATGGGTTGCCACTTTTTGCTTTGAAAGAAAATAATTTTATTCATTATTTTCATTTCCCATCAGCTAAATTTCACAAATGTTCACACAACTATAAGTTTATTGCACTAAAGTCGCACAATTTTATTTTGTCACTTAAAAGTCACAACACTATAGTCTTGGTAACTAATTGTCACAATAGCCAGAAAGTGTAACTTCCCGATGGACTTTTTAAATCTTTTTCACCTCTATTGCAACACCCCATGATTTCTCTCGACCTAGCTAGTGTGATGTCTCTCTAAATTGTAACAAACAACGTGGGAAGTTATGAAGTTGCAAAATATTACTAGTACAAAATGAAGAAGAATGGGAAAAAAGGGGAAGAGAGTTACTCCATCTACATACAAACATTAAATAGTTAACATGAAGGAGAAACAAAATTCATGGGACAATATTGAGCTTCTACATTCAAAAGCTAAAAGAATCACTTGCTAAGTTAACAAAATGTTGACGATGATGAGAATAGTTGGCACAGTTGGTGAGGCACCTCCACCTTCAACCAGTAAGTCGTGGTTCAAGTAACGTGAAGAGTAAGTGAGAACTGCTATCGGTTCCTTAGAGATTGGTGTTCATGAGAGAGAACAAAACTTTTACAATAATGAACAAGAGGAAAGGCAAGGCATATATATTCTACAGTCCGGGCACCTATTTCTTCCCTTCCGCTGATTTTACTTCCAATAGTTCAATATTCAGGTCGAATGTAGCCCCTGGCTGCACCACAGAAGTTGAATATTCATTAAATCTCGGAAACAAAAGAGTTGAAGATAATCGACAAACACCAATAAAATCAAACAAGATATTTCAGCCAAGAACTCATAGTAGAAGTGTTGTTTAATCCGCAAATAGCTTCTCCTTTCCCTAGTTGGTGAGTGGAGCTGAAAACAACCACTCACAGGTAATTAAGTACATCGATAACTAAATGACCAAGATATTTACAGTCAATTTGGCTAAAAGGGCACGAGAGGGCTGCATTAATCTCTACCAGCTATGTACTATAACTGATTGTGTCGAGAATTTTGGTTGGAGATTCTTATTCCATTGCATAACTAATTACTAAACACGCAAGCAACATTGTTGTTAGACCTTGGAATGAATACCAGGATTGTGATGGCATTTGAGCACAAACTACTCTCAAGATAAACTCACTTCTAACTGAATGCGATTTGACAGATACAGTGAACTCATCGACCTTGGTAGCTTGACATTCTTTCAAAAGAATCAAACCATAATAATAACTGTTTTTAGCTAAGATAACAAAGAAGGGAAAAAAGTGAGATTCATACCGGAATCTCATTCATTCCCCTTGAGCCATATCCAGCTTCTGGGGGAACGATCACAGTCCTCTGAGCAAAAGAGACCATTAGCAAATAATAAAACTATGTGCTTAGGCAGAAAAGAAACATCATCGCACCTTTCCTCCAACTTTCATCCCTTCAGTAATTGAGTACATTGCTTTTGGAGGTTTGGGGGCTGCTTGAGCAGAAAATAAACCATTTGGATTGTCCACAAAATCACGTTTCCGCTCTTTCCCAGGAGGAGCTCCAACCTGGAACTCGTAAGGCTACTTAAAAGTAGAAAGACATATGTATCAGTAACGAGTGTAAACCAAGGGCAGCAAATACATGTCTATTAGTAAGATGTCAACTCAATTATTGCATACTCATTTCTTATTAGAAAGAAGTCATCACAACAGACCTGTGAAATGCTACGATTTCCAGCCAACAGTTTAGATTCTCGACTTGAAACTGCAGTAATTTTACGATATACACAGTCAAAATGTACCTGCAGGAGTCAGGAGGGAAGCCAGAAATAGGTCAGTCTCAACTGGAAATCGACATGTGTGCAAATTACAAGAACGACGACGAAACCTGTACAGTGGCGCCCTTTTCAGCTACAGGACCTTTTCCTTCAAGAATATCATAGTACTTCAATCCATCAGCTGCTTTAAAACCAATCATTAATAAAGATAATATTCATGGACTCGTATCCATGATATTGTCAGGCTCTTTCAATTGACAATCAGGTTATTACTTATATATGACTACAGTATTATTTCGATTTGATTTGATTATTTTGCCAGTAAAGATTGGTCAAAACTCAACAGCAATGTCCTAATGGATGAGATAGAGGAATTATGTTACATGTTTGCCAAAGTATCAAACAGTACCTTTAGGCGCGGAGCTAGAGTATTGGTTACGGGTTCAGCAGAACTCAATAGCTTTGGCTAAAATCTTGTATTTGTGTTATCCACTTATTATGAAAAATAATTTATCCAAAACCACGTAAGCTTCCTTTTCTAGAATTCAGAACCCATATGTAATACGGAACCGTGTGGTCAAAATTCTAAAAACTCAAACTCAAACTATTGATAACTTATCTTAAGTGTCTGTTGTTAAGTAAAAAAATTACTTTTTCCAGCACTAGCTCATCATTATACAAGCATAAGTTAGCATCAATGACCATATTTTGTAGATACTAAGAGGCAAAAAAAAAAAATAGGGGTACAAAATAATACTTAGGAAAACTCCAAGTATCATTTCAAATCTCCTTTCCCCGATAGAATTCCACCTTTACTATAAGTTATAACTTCAATGTACATATCAGAACTATGGTAAATTTTGTAATTTATGAGACTACCAGTATCAGAACTTGGAAATTGCACCCAATATTGAAAAATGAAGTTAAAAAGGCATAATTGGGAAGAGGGACTAACAGCTAGTTTGATAGTCTTCAAGAGGGATGTTCTTCTTATTGCGCCTTTCTCTAGCCATGGATGTTTGAGGAACCAAACTGAGGCTAAGGGGCAACACAGAGATGAGAATTACAGATCTTCTTGAAATTGGTAACTTTAAAAACACCTGCTTTAGCTGCTGGTCATTCTGGGGACTGGACGAATTTGAAGAATTTTTTATGATGCATGATCCTTGAATGCTTAGTGTTGCAGCCATGGCTAAAGGATTTTCAAGAAGTGTAGTATACTAATTATGTCATTCTTGATTGGCTCTATCCAAACTGAGGCCGTTGAAGGGAGTTAAGGGGTGAGAGAGTCATTTCCCTTGCAACAATATCCTAAGCTACCTCTTTCATCTTCCCTTTAGTTCGCAAAGGAAATAAATAAAAAAGTATTTTTTACATTATTAGGTGGATCCTGCTCATAGGGCAAAATTGAATCATAAGCATAGTATAAAGGTAAATTTGACCCACAATGGTTTTATTACACGTGGCATAAAATTTGAGCTAAAAAATACATAAATTAAGGTCTATTAGTCAAAAGGTCAATTTTGAGTCACTTTAGTAATTGTAGAGATAGATTTGCGGCCACTTTGTAATGAGAGTTAAAGTTGTTCCATTTCGCATAGTTCAGGAGCAGCTTTGACCATTTGTTGTTCGAGTTATTGTCATAGAACCTATTACACTTTCCGAATTATGAGATTAAATTGAAAAGATTTAGTGATGATCCATATATATATATATCTTAAGCATGCTGTGTGGTTCAGTTGGAGCTGTCAATTATACTCTCCATCTGCCACTGATCGTGCAAATTTCTCTTCTGCAATTTCATCTTATAGCTATTTAGTATCCAATAGCACAGCTCTTCTAATTTTCTCTGCAAATTGGAGTGTCGTGAAAGAAAGAGAGAGATGGAGAATCTACTCAGTTGCGCATCAAAGAAAGATATTACGAAGCAAAACTTGAGAAGCTGAAAAATGGACACCTAACTGTATATCTCAAGATAAAAACAAGTGCAATAAATACAATACTAGTCTCGCGGTAATCGTGAAGAAAATTGATTTTGCTGGGAATCACTAGGAACAAATACAGGAAGCTGACCACCTCTTTGTGTTCTACCCTTATAGTAACTTCGCTGTGGACCAGCAGACAACGTACCGCCACTTCTTGCCCCTCTGCTCGCGTTCTCGTTCAGTAAAGGCCCTCCGAAAAATATAGATTGACCTGTGTATGTAAGCTCTGTCCCAGAAACTTGAGAAGTAGAACCAGCACCTCTGTTAGTATTAGCAGTAACAAATCGCCCGGCTTCTTGATCCCAGAAAACTGATGACCTAGTGTTCTCTGGAGTGCCCGTATTGTTCTTCCTTGTGGATGCCTCTGAGAGATTATCAGGGGCAGGAGATTCATTCTCCTGGCATGCCTTTGCTGACCAAGGAGACTGATCTGCAGATGACAGATATATTGGATTGAAGTGGTCTCTATTTGAAGGGTGATGCTGCAGTGCTAATGGAGACGGGGTTAGGTTAGGGGCAAGAGGACTGCTCATATTACTCATGCTGTGGCTGCATGTTTCTATATCGTCCCTGCTGGCACGACTGGGCGGATACGAGCTTTTGGAAGGAGACAACCTTGAGGTCCCAGCTCTAGCATTACTGTCATAAAATCCGTGATTAGTACTAGCTGGACTGCTTCTACCGCTCATGCCACTGGACAAATGATCAGTGTCATAAGGATTATGCTTGGCACCAACTGGACGTAGAACAGATGAAGAAGCTCTAGCCTTGGCACCAGCCTTGATTGCTTCATTAGAATCTAATTTTGCAAGCTTCCATGCACTAATTCTGACTGGACGGTGGGATCCTTTTTTGTCCTTATCTAGTGCATCAGGATCAACAGTAGATGGCAATCGCCCAGGCTCAAGATGAGGAATAATTTCATCCTGCACGGGGTGTTTAAAGGATTGAAATTAGCATCACGGTTCTATAGTTGACTGATTTGCTCAAGGAGAATGTATGAGCTCAGTTGCTTAAGTAAAAACTTATCCAGAACCCATTCTCCTCCCCCTCCCTTATACCCTCTCCACCCACAGAGAAAAAGTGAGAACTTTCTTAATCAATTCCATGTGACTTAACTTATTTTTAGCTGAAAAGCAAAAAGCAAGCACCAAAGAAGGGACAAGTAACTGAACTAAAACTGTGGAAGAGGCAGAAACAGATGACATTTTTGGAGTTTAAAGTAAATGCATACCACGGGTGTCTTTTTAAGATGGACTGCTGTTGGTCCCTTGTACAAAACTAGAAGCATGAAAGAAGTATAACCTGAAGGTCCATGAAGATTCTTGGAGGAGTACACCAAGCACCTTTATGTTGCAAGCTCATCCCAACAGAACTTCTTCCACTGATAGCAGTCACTGCAGAGCTGGTCGGTGATGATGGCAAACTCTGCTGATCACCTCCATCTATAGAGGGTCCAGGCGGCTCACTTTGAGATCTCATTGCAACAACATACTCATATGTTGTAATACCCTATAATACAGCATTATAGCAGAATCAGATATCTTTTATATATAAGCATGCACATACACAAACAAAAAACCGAGAATGAATGAGGATATGAACGGACATACCTTACGAATGAGAATAATGTGGAAGAAGAACAGTTCACCTAAAGGCACGGTTGCAAGGAAAGAAACAGCAGTACATAAGGCCTGAAACAGAAAAATAAAAAATAAAAGGATTAAACCCAAAGAGAACAAGAAAAGGCACAAGAGAACAAGGAAAAGAGGGTGTTTATTTAGTGAAGTTGTCCACAACAATATCAACAAAAAGGAAGGGGTTTTGGGCATCAGAAATTTGAAAATCATAACAACAGCTTGATGATGAAATGGTACCGCTTCCTATGGGGTTAGCTTATGGAGAAACGCAAGGAACCTGTGACCGCAATTTGTGAGCACTATTGGGTTTAAATTGGTGGTGGTAGAAAAGTTTTCTTCTGCGGTGGTAACTGGATTGACCATGCTCCTCTCAAAGAACAGTTCCCAGATCTCCGCGGGCTCTCCTTAATGGAAGAAGCAAGTTTAGATTCTTGATGGATGGAATTTCAATTTTAGGAGGAATAAGAATGATTCTGACGGGCAGATTTGCTGAATTGTTACTGTTTCCGGATAATATGATTTTCACTGTAAAATCATGCTATGATAATATGAACTCTGGGGGCATACAAAATACATATGGTGCATGCCTACTTGCCTATAAATACTGGAGAGCTGCTAAAGTGCTGGTACATCAGGGGAGAAGCAAGAAACAGAAGAAATTGTGGCGCACCTGCGTGCATTTGGTGGACTGTCTGGAGGAAAGGAATGTGAGGTGCTTTGAAGATAAAGAAAACCCTATCTAGAAGATCAAATAAACTGTTTACTTTTGTTTTGTTTAAATAGTATTTTAGTACTGATGCTGAAGAAGTGATATGGTTGATAGAATCCCTTTAAGAATAGACGGGACATACTTTTGCTTTTGATTGTAAATACTTTTGACAGCACCTCCTTTATGCAATGTTTATAATACACTTACAATTTCTCAGAAAGGCACAAAAGATGTTACAAAGCTTCAATTATGGAACAAGTTCTATGCAGCACTGTATGTCATATACACATGGTGATTCTGGCACTATGATTTGCACATTTCAAATTTACCAGCTGCTTCAAATGCCTTGATACATAAATGTTATTATATCTTTCCTTCAAAAAGTTTGCTTCAACCAGCCTAACACTTATGACCTTAGCATAGTGGATTACACATCTAAAAATTCCAACTACAATACCAGCCTAAACTACAACTCCCACAATAAATTATGGTCTAACAAAGACAAATTAGAAAATGAAGTACACACAGAGCATCTAAATACTAACACAGCAATCAGAATAGTTCTTCTGCAAGTAAAAAACTAGCTTACATACCACTACAACAGCAAATGGAGGTCTAGAGAATCCTTCTCCAAGCCTCTCTGTTATCTGATTTTCTGTAGCTTTCTTATCGACAAAGCATCTAACTAGGACCGCAATGCCCACTCCACCTTCAAAGACAAGCTACGTGCAAAGAAACATATTTAATTTTATTTTTTATTTTTATTTTGAAGGGTGAAGAAATGATTATGCCTTGCCAAACATTAAAGAGGAGATAAAATGAAAGAATCTCAAAGTGACTTACCCAGACAAAGCTGGCAGCCATCAGGCACACAAATGTGATATAGTTTTTCCTTCCCACACAATTATTCAACCACTGTAAAAAGTACACATCCGACATGACACTAAATGTGATGATAGTGACAGAAAAATCATAATGACTGCAAAAGGGAGATATGAAATAGCGTACATTATTAACAGCATGAAATGAAATATATTTTTGTTTAGTAATTTATATTTGCCAAAAATACCCTTATCTTGAACTCCTAGAATAGTAAATCAGATTCAGCATATTCCTCCAACCATTATATCATGTACCAACAGAAAATTAAAATAGAAGAGAACTCATATTTGAACTCACACGGCAGTGATGATCAAATCCATCAACACATTTGTCACAACTTCTACAGTGTTTGCTGAACTTCCGAACCTGCATAAGGAAAAAACACCTTATTCATGCCTCTCCAGTATGCCCAATAAAGTCTGAACATTTGGATGAAGTTGCAGGAGAAAGATATACTGTAGATGCAGGGTAGATTAGAGAGAGAAAGAAGCAGATGAGAAATGGTATACCTCAGCATTACACAATGTGCAAAACAAAGCATCTTCATCTCCATTCTGCTGAAGCAATTGATCATCGTTCCGACAGTCTTCAATGACGAAACAACAACAGAGGACTTTTCCGACGCTTCCACAGCAACCTGAAGCATCACTTGCAGGTGTTCCTCCATCTCGGAACCCTTCCTTGCTGGGGCCCCCTGCAGCAGATATATCACCTATCACGAGCAGTTCAAGATGCCAACAGAAGATGGATCATGGTTAAATTACCAAATGGATACCGATGTTCCATCTTTCACCCACTCCCTCCCCAACAATGCAGCGACAAAGTCTTTATACATAACATTTGATAATCATTTTCCTATTTTTAACTATAGTAAAACTTGACTATTTTTTAGTTCATGAGTAATAGTAAAAGTTGATAAATCTTAAAATTTTGTTCAGTTATATTTCCAAAAGTCTAAAAGGTCACATGCCAGGGTTTACTAGTTTATCTTCAACTCATATCTAATAGACACAATACTTGATCTTTGATTACCCACCAAAAAGATAATTCAGATGTTTCTTCAGGTTGTTTTAATCCCTTTGAAGATTTAAATTTATTTGCCTCTACAGCTGCCCTCTCCTCATTTAGTGCCATCACTACAGGTTCCTGAATTACAACGCCTACAGCGGGACGTGGAAGATGAATAAGAGGATCCTATTTCATCTAAAAACTAACCAGGCAACTCTATTTCATTGTGTGATTGATAGGCTGTTGACTTGTCAACTTCAATGAGAATCCCGGGATCCGCAGGATCAATTGCTGTGCATCTAACATAGAGCGTAAACACACACAGAGCCTGAAATCAAGAGTTAAAAGATGACAAAAAGTAACAAGAAAATGAAACAGGATGGATTGTTTGCAACAAAAATAGCAAGAAGGTTCATCCCTATTGCACTCACCAAGAAGGAATAAACACCAATTGCTATGTACTCAAAGATGTCTTTTCCTAGAAAAGGAGCAAAAAATGCATAGAAGGCAACAGATAGCAGGCAGAAAACTGTTATAGCCACAACCTGCACAGCAACATGGAATAATGAGTACATAAGCTTCGAGTTGCACAGCAACAATAGATCATATTAGTTAATCATAAAGGCCGATAATATATGATGTCACTAATCATAAGTAAGGACTGCACCTTCCAGAAGAATTTATCATTCAGAGACATGGGAAATGGGAAAATGAGTACTGAAGAAAGAAATGCATGCTGAACAACACACAAAACTAAACCAATAAACCAATAAAGTATTTTATTTTGTCAGATGGATGGCAAGAAATAATATCACGGGACCAAACTAAAAGGACATATACGGAATAGTTGCATTACTCAATCCAGTGAACTTGATTCAGAGCTAAAACCTCTTTAGACTAAGTTGTACGGTTTATCTAACAAGGAACTGGATGAAGCATATATGCATTATTGCATTACGAGCGATGGAAAGCTAGATCTCAGTCACCGTCACAGAAATTTTAATCTTGTTACAATGCAGGGTTATCACCATAAACTTTAAAACTTGTCAGAGCAAAAAATAATACGTAATAAGAATAAAGAAACCCGTCAAAAAAAATTCTCCCACAAACAAAGTTGGCATTTGGCCATAGATTCCAAATATTTTTCACTTTATTTGGAATTTATGAAGTTGGAGTTGTGTTTGGTTATATTTTTTGCAAAGGAGAGAAGAGAGCACTTTATTTGGAATTTAAGAAGATAGAGTTGGAGAACTTTTCCAAATTTGGAATCCAATTCCAAGTTGGATTTCGAGATTTTATAACCAAACACTGATTTTGAAATAAAGTGAAAAATTATTCTGAAAAAAAGTGAATAATTCTCATGGCCAAACTGGCAACTTCACCTTCTTCGCTCCAAATTCATCACAGACTCAAAACCAATTAGAATATCCAGATACAACAACTCCAACTCAAGTCAGATACCTACTCATAAGTTAAAGATCGCATTTTTCAAGAATGTGAAACACTAGAAATATCTTAGCAAATGTAACTTAAAATTTGAGCAAATCCCAAATCTACAAAGAAAACTAACATTATAGCTTTTGCAAGTAAAAATGCATTTTACTAAATAAAACATCAGCAATGCCAACAAACTACTCTACCACCAAAGCCAAAAAAAAAAAAACCACTTTGAACACCCAAAAAGATCTAATAACACCAACATTATGGCTTTTGCCAGTACAAGTGCAGTTGACTAAATAAAACACCAGCAATGCCAACAAACTACTCTACCACCAAACAAAAATCCCACTTTGAATACCCAAAAAGATCTAAATAACACCAACATTATGACTTTACAAGTGATCCAACTAAAACAAAGAGTAAAAGAAAGAACCTGAAAGGAATGGGCTGGTAGTTGCCACCCATGACGCCTAGCCATAGAGAACCGGGTCAACCCGTTTCAACTCAAACCATACACTACAAATAACAACACTCCAAATTGTAGTACCACTGTGCAAACTACTGTTCTTGAAGTAAAAGAAAATAAAAACTATTGCTTTGTTTATGCTACAATGAAAAATAAGAATTTGACAACGACCCAGATAATAAAATCAAGAAATAAGACGACCCATTAACTTAGATTTTTCAGTTTTAGGGTTTTGGAAAATTTGAAGAAGATGAAAGATGTAACTAGGAAGAAAGTGGGTGAGGAAAATAAGGAAAAAAGAGTGAGTTTCTGGTTATAGAATTCAAAGTAGTGTATAAACATTATGCAGAAAAAAGTGTAACTAAAAGAAAGACGAAAAGTGTTCTTTTCTGTTATTATTATGGAAATGGAATGATCTAAAAAAGATACTATTTCGGAAAAATAAAAAACAAGAAATTTTTTGACTATGACATATAGCCGGCTTCTTTCTACTATCTTTTTCACCCCTTTATTTCTTCCTTTTAGCAAACGGTCTCTCTACCTTTCAAGATATGTGTATATGCTACTCTTATTAAAATATGTGTATATGCTACTCTTATTAAATTTCACTTGTGAGATTACATAGGACATGTTATTATTATTGTTGTTATTGTTGCACGTAAATTTGGTTGAAATTTTTTTTAAAAAAAAAGTATATTGAAGTTAAAGTTGAAAATGATTGAAAGTTGAAATAGTATTTGAACGTGTATTTCATTTGAGAAAACAATTAAAGTTTTGTAAAATTTTAATCAGTTTTTCAGACTTGACAAAATTATATCTTAAAAAATAAGCAACAAATCAGTCCAATATTTTGAAAGAATTTGAAAAAAAAAAAAAAAGAGAGATAAAAATTCTCTATGTTCAAAGTCCAAACGGCTTCAAAATTTTCCCTTTTTTTCAAAATTTTTGGTCCTTTTCAATTCCGTACAGTTGATGTTTCATTATTTGAAAGATGGGTCCATTGGTATTCCATTATCTGAAAGATGTGAAAATTTTAACTTTTATTCCGTCTTTTTAGTGTGAGGTAGTTCTAAAAATGCTCTGACCATAATATTTTTTTTATTTAAGGAACCAAATATACATTTTATGTAAATGATGGAATAAAGTGTAATGATCTCTTTTTTTTTTGTTTTTTACTTTCCACTTTTCGATGTGGTTAACAGAATCCTCGAGCTACCAAAAGTGTAAGATTTTATTTTTGTTAAATTTACTGCTATCATCTTTTTTCTTTTTTTCACTTTATTCACAAATCACAAGTACTTTCAATTGTACATAGTAATAATAGTAGTATGATATTCCAATATAATGTCAGTGTGCAACATTAACCTTTTACAGAACTAAGGGGCAAATTCTTTCCAAATTATTACTTGCAAGCAGTCAGCTTAATAGATCTTTAAGCTAGGTCATATTTACAAATTTAATAAAGTGACACTATTAATAGTAACTTTAAGTGTGGCATAAGAGTACTAGAAAATTGAAGAAATTAGTCAGCTTTTGTATGTGTTAGGAAGAAATAAAAATGAAAGTTGAAAGAATTAGAGGAAGTATTCGAAGAACCTAAGATAGTAATATTGACATTTTTTTCTTTTTCCGTTCAACTTGATTATTACATTAACATCATCAATCCTTTTGACTACAAAGAGAGAAATGAGTGTCTAAGTGGACATCCATTATATATATATATATATATTCTTATAAAACTGACGTTTATGTTGTTATTCATCATAGAAACTCAAAAGGATAATAAAAATATAAATGGACCATAATTAAAAGGAAACCATCATTAACATTTTTACTTGTTTTGAGGAGAGTTCAACTACTAGTAAAAAAAAAGTCTAATTATTATTGATGATTTCTTAGGATTGCAAAAAAGGCATAACAAGTGGCTAATATGCCGCCATGACAAGAAAAAATTATTAAAGCCAAGAAAATCCTAAAGATGAGATAAAGTTAATATATTAGTTAAATGATGACTGAATAGAATCAATGAAAACGATAATTGAAATGCATGTGGATGTTTAGGTAAGTGTAACTTAATCAAATGAATATAATAAACAGCTTTGACCTGTGAACATTTGCTTAGGAAAAGTGAACTGTCTATCTAATTAAACTAAAGTTTGTTTCTTTGTTTTTTCCATCATGGACTTGTATATTTGTCTCAATTCTTAAGTACCAAACTGACAGGCTCTTAGTTCATGACATCATTTTGTTTATATTCGTTTTTGTAAATAAAATTATAATTGTTTAATTATTGTGCATTGAAAGTGTTACTAATAGTTTTACACAATCAATTGCTCAATTATCAGTAATTGAGATGGAAAAACGAAAAGAGAAAAGATTATAAAGAAGGACAAATGGAAAAAATAATAAAAGAGCAAGAAAAAAATTAAATGAAAAATGTGGGGTTTTATTTTTTTAGTTTCTTTTTCTAAAGAGAGCTAAGAAGTGGATGATCCACTTTGATACATCTAATGGCATATTGTCAAATAAATCAACATTGGATATTGATCCCGAATATGTTAAAGAATGCTACCTATTTTTTCATACCACTAAAAATAATTTAGATATATATGGTTCCACTTTAAATTTAATAAACTTGGATAGCACTTTTACGGTGAAGTCATCCTCGTTCAATTGATATCCCTTACTGAAAACTTACATTTTGTGGATAGATAAAAAAATATTATTCATATATACTATGTTTACTCCGTTATATTTTAATTCATCTTAGTGAAATTCTTAACTCTACCCGTGCTTGCAGTTATCACTTGGCTTTTAATTTTTTCTATGCATTCTATTCCGTCCCGTTCTATCCAAGACTAAATAATGAATAATGATCAAGAAATCACTATTTTTAGAAATGATTCTTCACCAATATTAAGCTAACAATTATTGTTTGGTTTAGTATGGTATATTTGAATTAATAATCAAACTGCAACCAACTAACTTCAAGTTGATAACTAACGTAATTTCATATTTCAGAAATCTTGTCACCAAACGGCTTGCAAAATTTAATTTGTAAAAATTGAGACATTTTTTACAGTTGTATAATTTAAGAGAAATTGCATTATCACCGCACTGTTAGTATAGAATTGTTTTAGGGTCTAGGAGTAGTAAAGCGGGCAAATAGTCACTTTTTAAATTTACACCGCTAATAAAAAATAATCGTCATCTCAAAATCAATCAACATTTAATCACTTTGTCTTACGATTCTTCTTTGGTGTGAATAAGAAATGAGGAGAAAACAATACATATGGTACACATGACTAATGACAACTATAAGAAATTGGGTAATTCCGGTTGATTTTTTTTCGCTGAATAATTTTTGAACCCCCTCATATTACTTGTTTCTTGTAGCACTTTAAGGTTAAATAATTGCTTGTCGAATTTGTGACTCTACAATTGAAAACTCAGCTCAAGAAAGAATCAGTTAGTGGTTCTACGTCTAAGAACTCAAGTAAATAGTCTTGGAGTTTTTTGTGCTATAACTGTGAACTTAAGGAAAGAGTCCTAAGTTTGTGGTTCTACAACTAATAACTCAAAAACTTTATATGCTGGTTCTACGATTGAGAACTCAAAAATTTTATTTTATTTCACTTGTAATTTTTTTTTTCGTATTTTAGCTAAAAATATCTTAGTCTAATTTTTCAATTACCTTTCAAACGAGGCTAAACTTAAAGGAAATGCCGTCTCAAAAACTGGCCATCCGACGCCACTTTCACTATTTTGTAAACAACGCTTTGTTTCAAGTCTAAACAACCAAGCCCTTTTACTTTAAATTGATTTGGATTTGGGTCATGAAAAAAGACGGGCTTACGTTGCTTGCTATCTGCTTTTCATTTGGCCCGGATAGATCAAGATTAGGACATTTGATTCTATTTTAATGTCTTGCCTTGCTTTAACAATTTGATATCCTTCCAAGTTTCCATAAATCAAGAAAAAGATGTTATTGCTATAAACTAACAGATAAATTCGATAGAAATTACCATTTTTACTTGATGTTTTCAGTAAGAAAATTTATTTTATAATTTAATGGGTTTATAATGGATTAAAACTCCTTAGAAAACATTTTTCTTTCCGTTATGCTTATATATATATATATACTAGATGGCCTATGCCCGTGCTGCGCACGGGTCCAACACTTTAGACTATAGTGCATTTATGTGTATGTAGTTGTATTTGAATAGTGATTATATAGAGAGAGAGAGTATATATGATGTTCAAAACAAGATTAATATAACATTATAGTTTGTGTTCCGTGTCTAAAATTTTATTATATTAATGTTTGCTACAAATACAAAATCGGAAAATTTATTAATATTTTTTAAAAGAGAAGACTTGTTTAAAAGGAAACTATTTTCCTTTTTACCAAATTTTGATTTGGATAATTCTAATTCAAATTATTAAATTAATTTTACATGTTTAAGACGAAACAAAGTAGAAATTGATTTTCTATTTAAACGAAGAAATACTATTTTTTTTATTTTTGGTAAATATTCTCGGTTTAGCTCATTTTACTTGTCATGTTATCTTTTGCATGGTTTTTTAAGAAAACGTTGATTAGAATTGTAATTTGACTAATTTACCTTATTCATTATTTGATCTCCATTTGATTTTTTTTTTTTTTACGACATTAATCTCTTTTCACATTTATTAGAATAAGAATAAAAATAAAGAAGTAATTAACTTCTATCTTATTTTAAAATATAAATATTTTAAGTATATTTATTTTAGTGAACATAACAAATAAATGACATGGCGGAATAGCAAATACAACAGTTTAATATCTAGATTAGATCTCAGGCTAATATAAAAAAAGAAAGAAAACTGTATGGTTTGACTACTTAACTTTTTGAAGAAAAGTAATTTCATTTGCTCCGACTAATGGATTGATACGCACGTGGCAATGAATACATCATTATTGACTTAATGAGATACTTTGGAAATTACATGAATATTCTTTGATTTTTTAATATGGAGCGTAGTTTTTTTTTTACATTATTAATTTGTACTATTTTTATGCATATATATATTAGAATTATGGGGCCCACAATTTTTTTTTGAACTTTTTTTTTTTGACATTGTTTGTTTTTTTAATATGGGATTCACTTTTTTTTATATATATATATATATATTGCTTGATTTTGTCAATATGGGATACTATGTTCAAAACATGATTAATATAATATTGTAGTTTGTGCTCCGTATTTAAAACTTTATTATATTAGTGTTTGTTACGAATACGCACGTCGCAATGAATCCATTATTATTGACTTAATGAGATACTTTGGAAATTACATGAATATTGTTTGATTTTTTAATATGGGGTGCACTTTTTTTTTTTGACATTATTAATTTGCACTATTTTTTTAATATTAGTTGTTGTTTAATATATATGGGGCCCATAATTTTTTTTAATTAAATTGGAACGGATATATATATATATATTAGAATTATGGGGCCCACACTTTTTTTTTGGACATTATTAGTTTGTACTATTTTTATGCATATAATATATATACATATACTATGTTCAAAACACGATTAATATAACATTGTAGTTTGTGCTTCGTATCTAAAACTTTATTATATTAGTGTTTGCTTCGAATACAAAGCCAACACTTTTTTTTAATATGGGGTTCACTTTTTTTTTTTTTTTTTTTATATTGCTTGATACATTATTAGTTTGCACTATTTTTATGCATATAATATATATATATATATATATATATATATATATATATATACACTATGTTCAAAACACGATTGATATAACATTGTAATTTGTGCTCCGTGTCTAAAACTTTATTATATTAGTGTTTGCTACGAATACAAAGTCTGCACTTTTTTTTTTGACATTGTTAATTTTTTTAATATGGGATTCACATTTTTTTTTGTATATTGCTTGATTTTGTCAATATGGGATACTATGTTCAAAACACGATTGTAGTTTGTGCTCCGTATTTAAAACTTTATTATATTAGACATTATTAATTTGCACTATATATATATATATATATATATATATATATATATATATATATATATATATATATATATATATATATATCCCACAATTCTTTTCTTGCACTTTTTTTTTTTGACATTGTTTGTTTTTTTAATATGGGATTCACTTTTTTTTTTATATATATTGCTTGATTTTGTCAATATGGGATACTATGTTCAAAACACGATTAAACTTTATTATATTAGTGTTTGATACGAATACGCACGTGGCAATGAATCTATCATTATTAACTTAATGAGATACTTTGGAAATTACATGAATATTGTTTGATTTTTTAATATGGGGTGCACTTTTTTTTTTGGACATTATTAATTTGCACTATTTTTTTAATATTAGTTGTTGTTTAATATATATGGGGCCCACAATTTTTTTAATTAAATTGGAACGGATATATTACTACTATATAGAAGGGCTCACAATTTTTATTTTTATTTTATATTAGTTGTTGTTTAATATATATGGGGCCTATATTTTTTTTTTTTACAATTTTGTTTTTTTTATGGGCCTGTTTAATATGGGGCCCAATTTTTTTTTTTTAATGGCCCACAACGGACGAAGAAGGACAAGTAAATGAACCAAAATTATTTAGTGTATATGAGTTGGTGTTTAATTCTTTTGGATATAATTTCTTGCTAGATTTTTTAGTCACATGTCAGTAATTTTATAAGATTTTCACATGCATCATGTCTCTTTGATGCGCTTTGTCTTTGTCATCAATTAATTAGTGAAAATTGAACGGTCTTATGGAAAATCAAAGAAAAATACCAGAAAGTATGCACGAAGTGGACTATGCACTTTGGTGTTTGCTGGATCTATTTTCTTTTTATTCTTTAATACAGTAAAAACAGGGTTACTGTTGGTCCGAGATGCAATTTTGAGCTCTTTGAAGCATTAAAGTTATCATCACTAACTACATGAACCTATTCCTCCTCTCCTTTTGGCCAAGCTGTATTTTTGTGTTTTCCTCCCTGAATTTCGTGAGCATAGTTGACATGATTTAGTTTGTTGATTTTGGTATGAGCAGTGTTCTGCCCCTTGAAGCTTATTGTGAGTTTGTTCATTGGATTGTGGGTTTAATTGGATAGCAACCTATATTGCTAAAAGAAATTTAAAAGTTTTTGTATCGTTTAACTTGACTGCAGCATCAGGAATAAGTCCTTCTCGCTCAGAAGAAATATGCGATATTTTAATGTTATGATTCTTGCCCCAGCGGTCTCATGTGAAGCTAATTTTCACAATCAATATGCCAAGTAAATGAAAGTGCATGTTGCTATTATGGTTCACACTGTATGGTAAATAGTAATGGGTAAGGGTGTCGTAACCTATTTTAGTTACTGAATTGTTGTGTCAGTTATATATGTGCTATGAGCCTGTTTAATATGGGGCCCAAAAAAAATTTTTGCACTTTTTTTTTTACATTTTTTGTTTTTTTTTAATATGTGATTCACTTTTTTATATATATATATTGCTTGATTTTGTCAATATGGGATACTATGTTCAAAACACGATTAATAAAACATTGTAGTTTGTGCTCCGTATTTAAAACTTTATTATATTAGTGTTTGCTACGAATACGCACGTGGCAATAAATCCATCATTATTAACTTAATGAGATACTTTGAAAATTACATGAATATTGTTTGATTTTTTAATATGAGGTGCACTTTTTTTTTTTGACATTATTAATTTGCACTATTTTTTTAATATTAGTTGTTGTTTAATATATATGGGGCCCATAATTATTTTTTTTAATTAAATTGGAACAGATATATTACTACTATATAGAAGGGCCCACAATTTTTTTTATATTAGTTGTTGTTTAATATATATGGGGCCCACATCTTTTTTTTCAATTTTTTTATGGGCCTGTTTAATATGGGGCCCAAATTTTTTTTTAATGGCCCACAACGGACGACGAACGGGAGCCATTAAAAAGCCCCCAACTGGTGCTTTTTTTTAATGGCCCACAACGGACGACGAAGGGACGACGAAAAAGCACTCAACTGGTGCTTCTATATAGTAGTAATATATATATATATATACACTAGCAATATATGCCCATGCAATGCACGGCCTGAATATGCTTATTCACTTTAATTAGTCAGTCTTTAAGGTTTGTATTTTGAAAATAACTTTTAAAAACATTCTAATTGTTATTATATATAACAACATACACAAAATGTATTTTATGTACCATCATTTTAGTTATAATTAGAAAATGGAGTTTAAAAATTAAAAACATATGATGGAATTAAGTCATTGAGATGGAAAGAGTCAGAACTTTTTGTTTCTCGATGTGAAAAAGAAAATTAGTAAGAATATGAGGGAAAATTAATATTTTGATTCTAGAGTTTTGGTATATAACTTTTGGTACAAATTTGCATTGCTATTGTTCGTCCTCTCTTCACGTTTAAAGTATTGACAAAGAAGGAAAATGGGGGTAAAAGTCACTCCCTCCGTTCACTTTTACTTGTCCATGTTAACATATCGAGAGAAAGAAATTTTTGTTGTTATTATTAATTTTACCCTTCACATTAATTGCTTATTTTCAAATCATTTTCCAAGGCTATTGAGACTTACACCAATAAATATGAATATTATGGTAAAATATAGACGTCCTCCGTCCCATATTACTTGCCACTTTTCCTTTTGCACCCCACTTAAGAAATCATAAATAAAAGATATATTTTACTATCTTATCCCTATCTTTCTCCAATAAATACATTCTAATCAAAATTGACTATTTTCAAGAACATTTATTACTAAGGGTAAGATGAAAAAGATTTAATTAATTTTATCTTGATTTTGTAAATGAATAAGTAATTTGGACATATATTTTTAGTAATGTGGCCAAGTAATTTGGGACGGAGAGGGTAACATGGGAAAGATTTAACAAGTAATTTGGACATATATTTTTTGTAATGTGGCCAAGTAATATGAGACGGAGGGAGTACTTCATTTATTAATTCTTAAAGAATGTGAAAAGTCAAAAGTGAATAAGTAAAAGTGCACGGAGGAAATAAATATGTGTCGGAGAATTAAAATTGAAGTGCATACGTGTATATATGAGAAGAGAATAAATACTCAGCACTATGACATATGTCCACATAAGATAAAATAATAGTTGATTAAAGTGTATAATTTATATAGCTTTTGATACAAACATTCATTATTGTATTAGTCCCTCTTGGACACTTATATATATAATGGAAATATAAAATATTTGTGAGTCTCTATTACTAAAGAGCAACTGCCTAGTTGCCCCACAAGTTACTTTATTAGTGGTGGACAAAGTTAGCAATATGTGTGACGGCGGAAGGTATCAGACACTCAGTAAAATTAGTTGAGATGAGGGTAAGCTGAACCAAACAATATTAAAAAAATTAGCGATTTGAAATGCAAAACTCCCAATGTTAGGTGGTTAAACGACGACGGGATCAAAATAAGCCATTATTTCAGCCAATTCACTAAAATAATATATTCTTTTAAAAATTTACAGAAGTAGAATAAACGTATTCCGCAGTAACGTATTATGCATTATTTTATTCAAAAAATTCAACGGGCAAAAAAGTTAAAGGTTAACGGTGTTAAAGGGTAATTCGTTACTGTGAGTAACGTTTTATGGTTAATACGTTACTGTGAGTAACATTTTATGGTTAATTAATGGTTTCAATGTTCCACTGATTTGAGTTCTTTATTTTATCCTAGCTGATTTGTGTGCTTTATTTTATGGAGTATATATGATTCACTAAGGTCTCTTAGTCTACAACTTGATGGAAACCATTCTTAGCTGCCGTTTTGCTTTATACAATTTTAGTTCCCGCGAAGTGAATTGAGAGACCAATTTAGCTGTTGTTTTGCTTTTAGAAGATGGAGTATTTTTCGTTAAGCAATATATATGAAAGATGGTTGCTTCTTAATTTTCATATACGAAAAGGCTGTGATATATAAACATTAATTACTAGTAGTTATTGTTGTAAACTTAAGACATTGTATCTTTAATTTCTTTTGGGTCTTAACCATCTTGCACTTTATAATGTATAAGAAAATGTTGAAAGGGAGAATTAACTAACTTCTGCTCATATAATTTCCCACTGCTGGTGTTGTTTTGAAATTGAAAAACAACTACTTTATTTAGCTAATCAATACTTTTTTTATAAGGCTTACCAATATTTTTTAAGGCTAATCAGTATCTTTTTGTAAGGCTAATCGATATTTTTTTTTTAAGGGTAATCAATATTGTCGGTAAAGTTTTATAATTACATCAATTAGAAGGGTTCGTAATTTGAGGAATTCTTTGCAGGATTTAACTGCTCGTGCCTGGATTCCGTAGAAACGTTACTGTCAGTTACGTTTTAGCCTGAAGTTGTAACTCTGAGTTACGACTTTAAGATCAATCAATGTTAGATTTTGTATTCTTTAGAGTCGTTACTCACAGTAACATATTAATCATAAAACGTTACTCACAGTAACGAATTACCCTTTAACATCGTTAATCTTTAACTTTTTTGCCCGTTGAATTTTTTGAATAAAATAATGCATAATACGTTACTGCGGAATACGTTTATTCTACTTCTGTAAATTTTCGAAAGAATATATTATTTTGGTGAATTGGCTGAAATAATGGCTTATTTTGGTCAAAGAGTCGTGGTTAAACTCTATTTAGAGTTTACTTTCTATTTATTGACAGCAATTTTCTTACACAAATAGTTGTGAAAACTTAAATACAAGTACTAACTATCTACATTCACTGTATAAATGTGAATTTGGGAAGATGATATATAATCTAGGGTATGGATTTGGCCATTACCCCAAACATGTAACACTAATATTGCATCTGTCACAATTTATGTAATACAGTTAGAATTTTAAGAGTCAAATTTTTTTATTTGATCGTGAATTTAGACATAAAATTTTTAAATTTTTTGAAAAATAATTTATATATTTAGTTATTACATAAAAAGTGCTATATCTCACAATAATTAACAAATTAAAATAGTTAAAAGGACATACGAATACTAATATTTGTTGAATTAATTGTTAACAAAAATATTGGTACTTAGGAAATATCCAGGTGTCTAGTTAAACCACCTTGAAATTATCGACGGGAAAAATATAAAAAATTATAATATGACCCTCACTTCTCTGTGCTGTTTCAATTCAGTCTTCTCTACAATCGCAACTCTGAAGTTCAAACAATGGCAGCTCTTTCAAATTCATTGGTTTTATCCAAACCCACTAACCCTTCTCTATTTTTCTCCTCTGGTAAAATGCTTTATCACTTTTTATCTCATTTTTTTTTGTTGATGTTTTTATTGTCTTCATTTCTTGATCTGGTTGTATTGGGTTCTTTTTTCTGTACTCTTTTACTGATTTGCATTTTTATATGAGATTTTACGAGGTCTCTTGTGTACCCAAATTGATTGTTTTACGGTTCTGTTTTATTTTCGATATTTGTTGTTTTTCATTTCTCTCTGATTTGTGTCTGTTGAGCTACGTACTATACCCAAATTGAAGAACTGTTAGATGGATGTGTTTATTTTCTATATTTTGTTGTTTATTCTTTGTTGATCTGGTTGTCTTATTTAGTTTTGGTGCATTTGCTTACTGATTGTTTTGCTATGGATGCTGTTACTGTGTGTTTTCTAGCTCACAATTGTACCCAAATTGACGGACTGTTATGTGGGGGTGTTAATGTTGGATTTAGTTGCTCTTCCTCTGCATGGATTTAGAGCTTGAACGAGATTTCTTGAAATATATATCTTCCTTGTCTTGACAAATTTAGTCCCCGAGGAAAAATTAGTGATAAAGCAAGGTCAAGCTGATGCAATATTGAATATATCGACAACCCCTTATACTTGTCAGTGAATTTCATTTAGACACTCGAACTATGACATGTTCGAATTGAGCACTTGAATACATGACGGAGTGATCTTATTAAACACTTTTGGCTCATATTTAGGAAAAGTTTATGTGTGTCTTCTCAAGTGCCCGTCACGTAAATAAGTTAATCACATATAATATGCCTCCTCCTTTAATTACACACATTGATATAATTGGAACATGCCAAAGGTGTTACGGCTTATTGAGGCTAATGCTTATAGTTAAAGGAGGTGAGACATTTTACGTGGTTAACGCTTGAGAATACGCGCAAAAACTTTTCCAATATTTGAGTCAGAAGTGTCTAGTAGGAACACATTATCATGTGTTCAGGTGCTCAATTGAAACAATCTGTAGTTTGAATGTCTAAATGAAACTTACTGACAAGTTTAAGGGGTTGTCAATGTATTCAACCTTTTAAGTAAGTTGGTGTGCGACATGTGTTGCACTGCATCACTACTCCTTTGAGACAAGGCTGCGAACTTTAAATTTTGATTTAAAAAAAAAAAGGATGCAAACTTTAAATGTATTATTTCTGGCCCAGCGCAAAGGAAAACAGTTAAAAGGATCATGAGGTACCTAAAGTGTAACAACCCTCTGCGTGTATGTATATACTATATTCACGACACAAGGGCGCACCTTCTGACTAAACATTTCGAGCTCCCTATTGTACCCAGGTTGACGGACTCTTATACAGGGGGTGTTAATTATGGATAGTTTGTTGCCCTTCTTCTGCACGGGTTTAGGGCTTGAACGAGATTTCCTGAAATATGCATCTTCATTGTCTTGGAAAATATTAGTTGGTAAAGGGATGGTCAAGCTGAGGCAATATTTTAAGTGAGTTGGTGCAGAGTTCCAGTGCATCACTGCCCCAAGGGTGTGGACTTAGTGTAAATATATTCTTTCAAAAATAGTTTCATATAGTGTGTGTATACATAGTTTTATGTATAGATAAGATGAAAGGGTGCACCCATTGACAAAACCTTGATCCAACTACCCATTGTTGCTGAGATCATGAGCGCTAACATCTGAATAATGAGCCTTTTGGTTACAACTGCCACATCCATCTGTCCTTTTATAAGTTCGATAGGAAGAAGCCTGACTTCTAATATTTTTCTAAGTTCACATATTCATGCATGTATTAAGAAAGTTAGTGACAGTTTTCTGCAATTGGGTTATGTTCTGCTTGGCAATGACATAATTTCTCCTTTTTTATTGGTGTCACACATTTCTTGGGTCAATTTTGTATATCTTCTACCTGATTGTTCAAGTGATATTAAAGTTATTATTAGTTAATTTGGTGTACTTGTTCAATTTATCTTTTCTTTTTGATAATTGTTGTTCTTTAACAAACAACCTCCCGTTTATATTGCAGTTACTATTACTGTTAAAGGTTAAATAAGCTTTTCATTTGAATGTGAATAGCATGGAAATTATGCTTTATATACGCATATATACGAATGATATGCACAATTCCAGTACGTGGAGCTTTTGTACTTTCGTGGGAAGCATGATGCTAATATTTCTCACAATTATGCCCCCTGGGCTTTGGTCTAGTGGTAAGAGTGCAACACATGATGTGTTGGTTAGGCACACTTCACGGTTTCAAACCGTGTTGCAGATAAAAGCCTGGTACTTAAGGGAGAAGGGTAGAGGGGCTGGCCTGTATCCCCCGAGTTTCGAACCGTGCGCCATTGGCCTCGGGGATTTCTCGGTTTTAAAAAAATCATATATTTCTAACATTTATGATTGAGCCTATAAATAACATTAGCAGATCGTTTGTTGCATTGATGGTCCCCCGTCTTTCAGAACCCTATAGTTGACGAATTACAGTTAGTAGATTTCATAGGACTTTTGAAATTAATACCACTCTGTAGCTCTCTTTTTGGAGGTGGCCAGCATATCCCTTAATGCTGAGGAATACAATGTTACCAGTTTCAAAAAAAAAAAAAAAAAAAAAGAGGTGGTGCGGTGTAAAACCTCTGACTTTCTTACTGTGCTAGGTTCTTGCTTGAAGTCATTGGACCAAAATGTTAGTGCCACCAAGTTGTCCTTCGGTCCAAGTCACGGAGGAAAATCATATTCTTCTAAAAGATCATTAACCATTCAAGCGTCATACAGGTATTACCTTCTCGTATTCAATATGCAGCTTGTGCATGAACTCTCTGCTTTGAGTTGCTTTCAGCAAAACAAAACAGCAGAACCAAAATTGTCATATATAGGGGCAGGAACAACTTGGCTCTTGCCCCTGAGAAGCCACAAAGAAACTGTAGTTTTGTTTCTTCATATATTGGTGATCCCCATAAACCTAATGGAGACTGGAGAGAACATTATAGCGGTTATTTCTCCTTCTGAACTGGCAGTGATGGTGGACGGCCAAGCGGCAGCGGTGCTGGCATCTTTGTTGGTGGCTTTGTTTTGGGAGGAATAATTGTTGGCACACTTGGCTGTGTGTTTGCACCTCAGGTAAATATGGGATTGCATTGTTTGCTGCCTTTATTGTGCTAAACATACCGTTGAAAGTCACATCTTGATCTTATTGGTCATTCTATATATTTTCTTCTCTTTCTAAGTGTTTCACTTTAAAGGAGGAGCTAGCTGATTGCCATATAATTCTTCTTTACAGATCAGCAAGGCATTAGCTGGAGCTGATAAGAAGGACCTGATGAGAAAATTGCCCAAGTTTATATATGACGAAGACAAAGCATTAGAGGTAAGCTGGTGTCGTGACGTCTTTGATTATACAGCAGTAAAGGGGTATCGGATATAAGGAAGATGGATATCTTCGTGTCAACCATCTCTTCTGATTGAATGTAGTTCCCTTATGATTTTAGTCTCACTGGTTGATGTGATTCTGTTTTTTTGCTTTGATGTAGTATGAACTTGTGCCACAAATTACTTTTTTGAGATTCGAATTCTGAAGAATACAGTTAAACAGCAAGATTATGAAAAAAGCTGTTAGATCATCTCTACACAAGTGTAATGGCAGTGTCCCACATATTCACTTCATGGTCTATACTTGCACAGAGGATATACCAACCGCTCGGGGTAATAGTCTTTTTTTCCACTTCATCTGACTCATGCATACTGTTCTGTCTGCAGAAACAGCGCAAGAAGCTTGCTGAAAAGATTGACCAGCTGAATTCGGCGATTGATGACATTTCCACTCAGTTGAAGTCAGATGACACACCGAATGGAGGTGCTGTGAACTCGGATGATGTTGAAGCTATTGTATAAGAAACATTTCTATCTTCTTAATGTCAAGTCAGCTGAGGGCATTGAATATATCCTGGGAATATTCTTAGTTCAGTTTTGATGTTTTTGGTAATTGCTACAATATAATATCCAAAGTGAGGAACACCATGTGATTTTATATGCTGCTTCTGTTTTCTGATGAAAGTGGTGCAGCTTGAAGCTGTAGTATACATGCTTATAATCCTTATTCTCGTTGCTCGTATTTATTTTTTCATCTGTTTATAACTGGTTGATTCAAGCTCGGTACATTTATTAGGGTTAGCACGAAAAATGTGTTGTTTCATGGTATGGCATGTGAATCTTTAATATTGGAGTACACTAAAGTAGAAGCAAGACAAACCAGGGTTGGGGATACAAATTTGAGTAAAAAAATGCACAGCAAAGTTCAGGTTCTTTGTTCAGGTTTTTGTTATGGAATCAGGACCACTGGCATTTTGCATTGAACTATGACCAGTCATTGTTGCAGATCTGAAATACTAATGGTATATCAACATTGCCCATTAGCAGAAATATTTTCACTTCTTTGGTTTAAGAAAACAATTAAGACGCATTAGGGCAGTTGCAGATCTAAAATGAACTCCAAATTGTCACCTTTTTCTAATGAATAGACACTAACATTTTTTTCCTGGATAGTTGTTCATATTAGCCAGAAGAATTTATCCCTATTTAAAAGGACTGAAAAAGAATGCAATAATTATAACTAGCACCGTCCTCCTTTAGTTTCATTTCACGTGTTTCCATTACTTGTCTTCTTGCATTAATGTCCCCACATTAAACTATGTTTCTACAAGTATTTTTGCTGGTTAGATTACACCAATAGTGTAAAAATTCCTTAAGATCGTAAGTGTATATGAATTTAAATCCTTTTCACAAAAGATAACAAATTACGGCCAGGTCAGCATAAATATTCTCGAGGGCATGCATGGAATAAAAAGAAATGTGCCAAACAATCTGTGGTTGAGATTATGAAAATGGAAGATTACATGGGGACAGGGAACATGACCTTATCTTATATCAATCTCCATAGACCATCTTCACCACTCATTCTATTACCTTCAATGTCAACCATGACTTTATTTTAATTGTCTCGATTAAAGAAAAAATATTAATAATATGGTGGGAACAAACCATATTTCAAACCATATATAACAGAAGGAAGTAGTTCCTCAAGATCATTTAGTTGCAGCCATGGCTTCTCATGCAGCTTTGGCTTCTTCAAGAATTCCTACAAGCACAAGGCTTCCTTCCAAGAACTCCCACTCATTCCCCACACAATGTTTATCCAAGGTTTCTTTTCTTTCCTTTTTAGTGTGTGTTGATAGTACTAATCCGCTATGTTGCTCGGACTTTCCAAAAACGCTACTACACCCGTGTCGGATCCTCCAAAAATATAAGTACTACTTTTAAGGGATCCGACACGCACTCGTTGACATTATTGTAGAGTTCGAGGCTTCGAGCAACATAGCTAATATGTTAAAAAATTATGGTCTTTCTGAATTCTCATGCTTTGTCTGTGCAGAAGTTTGAAGTAGCTGAATTTTCTGGTCTTAGATCAAGTGGATGTGTGACATTTTCCCACAGAGAGTCTTCTTTCTTTGATGTTGTCTCCGCTCAACTCATTCCAAAGGTAACTCTTTGATCTCCCTACTTTCAGCCTTTCTTATAAAGAATACTAAGAGTAAGACAAGCTACAGCTTATCTATCGGAGGATTTATGCTATCGATCAATGTATTTAACATGTTGTAGCAGGTTACTAATAATAGTGATGTGGACGATTAGTTGTAGTTATCTCTTAAGTGATCTTAATTATAGTGTAATATTGTCAGTGTATGGAAATTAAACTCTTTGTAGGACGTTAGGAGTATTCTGGATATCTTATGGAGCTGATCTATTTTTCATGGTATGATATACTAGACCACAGGATCAGCCCCTATTAAGGGAGAAACTGTTGCTAAATTGAAGGTTGCTATCAACGGTTTTGGACGAATTGGTAGGAATTTCCTCCGATGCTGGCATGGCCGCAAAGATTCACCACTCGATGTTGTGGTTGTCAATGACAGTGGTGGTGTCAAGAATGTGAGTTAAAAAAATTCTACGTTTCGTTCTTGAAATGTAATTACAGCTAAACTTGATTAGTAAAAGTTGCTAATTTTGCTGCAATATGGATGCTGCAGGCATCTCACTTGCTAAAGTACGATTCAATGCTGGGAACATTCAAAGCTGATGTTAAAATAGTGGATAATGAAACCATTAGTGTTGATGGAAAGAACATCAAAGTTGTTTCTAGCAGGGATCCCCTCAAGCTTCCTTGGGCTGAACTTGGCATTGACATTGTTATTGAGGTAAACTTCTCCTCAGTTTGCTGAATACATAATTAAGAAAATAAAAGTGTGTTCTCTCATAACAGTTTAAGTTCTTAGATGAGTTGGTCATGCACTTCAACACAATTCTCATCACAAAACTAGATCGCTTACAAGTTCACTTTTATGGTAAAATCCTTAAACTTCATATTTTCATCTCTAACTTAAGAAACAAAAAAGAAAAAGAAGGAACAAAGACAACTCTTATTTGTTAGTGGTGTGATAACTGATATCAATGTTCATTGAAGAAGTAATTTTATTCTGTTTAGCTTCAAATACTGGTACTAATTGCTAGCTTTAGAAATTTAGGCAAGCAAAACCATGATTAAGTGATTTGCTTGATAAGATTGAAACAACAGGTTTTGAGGTAGTCAAGTTGCGGTCTTTTGTTGAAATATACTCTGATCATTGAGGTTATTCAAGCATTTACAACTTGATGACTTCTGAGAAATGGTTCCGAGCTGATTATATTGTTTGAATCATAGGGAACCGGTGTGTTCGTTGATGGTCCTGGTGCTGGGAAGCACATCCAAGCTGGTGCCAAGAAAGTTATTATCACTGCACCAGCAAAAGGCGCTGATATCCCTACCTATGTTGTCGGGGTGAACGAACAAGACTACTCACACGAGGTTGCCAACATCATAAGGTCAGTGTTTTCCGTCAATTATGTATATTCATCGGTTGAAAAGTTGGTCATCCGCAAGTATATAATCTTTGCACAGTTCATATTTTTCCAAACTTAAAAGTTAATTTCTTTGCAATTGCAGCAATGCCTCTTGCACCACTAACTGCTTGGCTCCATTTGTAAAGGTCATGGATGAAGAACTTGGTAAGCAGCAAATTCTATTGCAATAGCACTACATGGACTATTGTTGAAATCATTGACACAAATTTCATTGTTCTGTTTACTATTCACATTACAGGTATTGTAAAGGGTACAATGACAACAACTCACTCTTACACCGGAGATCAGGTAATCATACACATATAGTCAGAGTCAGACCTCTCTATAATAGCATCGTCTTTCCCAATATTTTTTGACTGCTACAGTGAATGTTGTTATAGAAAACGTATAACATAACATAACATGAAATATCAGCTTCATAGAAAACATGGTTGTTATAGTGAAATGTTGTTATAGAGGATGGTTGTTATAGAGACTCTGGCTGTATATGGTGGCTTCATGTCAATAGAAAATGAGCTTGCTTTCTATGGATGGTAAACATTTGTAACTCCGCGCTAAAAGGATTGATTATGTTGTTATGCAGAGGCTTCTTGATGCTTCACATCGTGACTTAAGGAGAGCGAGAGCAGCAGCATTGAACATTGTCCCAACTAGCACTGGTGCAGCCAAGGCTGTGTCTTTAGTGCTACCTCAGCTTAAGGGAAAGCTCAACGGCATAGCTCTCCGGGTCCCAACACCTAATGTCTCAGTTGTTGACCTTGTTGTCAACGTCGCGAAAAAAGGAATTACAGCTGAGGATGTGAATGCAGCTTTTAGAAAGGCTGCTGATGGTCCATTGAAAGGCATATTAGCTGTGTGTGATGAACCTCTTGTTTCCGTTGACTTCCGATGCTCTGACGTTTCATCCACCATCGACTCGTCCTTGACCATGGTTATGGGAGACGATATGGTCAAGGTCGTGGCTTGGTATGACAACGAGTGGGGATATAGGTAAAGTTCAGTAATAATATGTGAAATATATAACAAAAATCTTGTAAAACTTTTATGGTGATCATATTTTTTTGTGATTTTTGCAGCCAAAGAGTGGTGGACTTGGCTCATCTAGTAGCAAACCAATGGCCAGGTGTTGCAGTACCAGGAAGTGGAGATCCATTGGATGAGTTCTGTGACAAAAATCCTTCTGATGAGGAGTGCAAAGTCTATGAATAGACGTTTTTGTTATGTTTAATTCCTCTTTTGCGATGGATGATATAGAAGAACAATAGTTTTGTTATCTACATACTTAATGTGTAAAACTGAGTGGGAAGTCCCATTAGTTTAAGCCAATAATGTCACAGTATTATGAATTCTTTCTATATCCATTTAATGGAGACTGAATAAATGATATGCAATTTAACCAGGCATATTTTTTAATGTGATTTTGGTTTCTCTGCTTCTTCGAAATGAATAACTCTATAGTTTATTTCTTTATATTGGATTTGTAAAAGCTCGTTATTTTCAGGACGTCTTAAGAAAATTAAATCTAAAATACAGTTGTTTGTTGTAGTGGTTGCAATTCGTAAATCTCATATGATCAAAGAAAATGTAAAGTCGATGACAAGTTCATTGACATTGTGTGAAACGAAAGAGACATTGCCAATTCACTTTGTTATACGGAATTTTACCTATTAAAGACGCGAATATAAAATTACCCTTTCTTTTTAAAAAAAAAAAATGGAAAAACAAATTACAAGCAATACTTTGAATAAACTCGATTGAAACTACGAAATGATTGTCGATCTATTCTATATGGCTATTAAGGTGAATTTGTACTTATAGAGTTTTCCTTTAACCAAATTATTGGCAGTGGGGGTGAATTCTAGCAACCTTAAATTATTGGGAAAGTTAAGTGCAATTCACCAAACGTAAATTATTGGGGGAGTTAAGTGCAATACATTTAAAAAAGTGTAAAAGAGATGCAATCAATTCCAACATTGAGTCATTCTATCAAATTTGACTATTCCACAATTCACATGAAATTCATTTCTATCACAATCAAATTACTTATACGTTTATAACATGTGAATTTCTTCGTAACCTTTAATTATTAACACAATGCAAATGGTAACTAACTAATTACTATTACATGCTAAAATCAACTAATCTATATTATATTAAAAGTACGAAGGGCCTTAGAAATATTGATTGAACTTTTTGCTCTTCATTAAAAAACTCTACAATAGATAAAATGGTCATTTACCATTTTCCTCATATTATTATTTGATATACTACATTAAATAAACACTTATAGTATATAAATAAACACTTATAATATATTTTCGGCAAAAGAAAAAATAAGTCACATTAGGATTCCTTTACCGAAATTGTCGTAGATCACTGCAAAGGAAAGAGATCACGTAGGATTCTGCAATTAATATAACTTTAGCTTTTAGAATTCCTTTACCAATTCAGTTTCTTACTTTAATTTTCTAGAATTGTAACACCAAAATTATTTAGAATTCCAATTCAATTAAGACTTCTCTGTAAACTTACTATTTTAATTCGGCAATGCTTTGTTATATCGTTAAAATTCTAACCATAAATATTAGACTATCAAAGTTAGTCTAGAACTCTTTTTTACCTGACAAGTATATGAATAATACTTCTAATATGGTAATACCAAATAAATATGGATTTTCTCTATTGCCGTTCTTCTTTACACCCTTTTCTTCTCTTTAGACTAATATTCAGCTTCAGTAGAGTTTAATAACCTTTTTCACGAGATATATGCTTTTAGTTTTTTTCCCCCATATAGCTTTTTTATTTCGCTTGTTGGAATCGTATTTTAAAGTAAATCAAATCCATTAATAATGAATGATGCAATTAATAATGGATGACGCACTGATTATTACTTCGTAGAAGAGAATTAGTCAAATTCGTTAATAATTAATGATGTATTACTTTTAATCTGTAGTAAAGTTGCAATTTTATTTTCAAATGGATTTCTGGATCAAATTGTATGCAATCATATATTGATTTAATATTATTCTGGGGTTATTGCTGATTCTTTTAGTTTGAAGTAGAATTTTTATTTCATGTTTGTTGTTAACTTGCAGAACAACCCTTTATTAGAGATGGATTATTCCGTTTAATGGAGTTTCGCAAGCACTTTGCATTGGAGCACTAAGGTAATATAATGGCATAATCACATCTTGGGTGCCAAATAAACTTACATCACAAATTTTGATTAGCTTCTTTGATTTACTGTATTTATTTTTATCTTGGTGCTCTTCTAACTCATTCATGCAACTCAGTTTATAATATTTCAATATTTTGATTTCTAGCTTCAAAAAACAGATATATATAGACAGATTCAAGATTTAAAATTTAATATGTTCACTCTAAAAAGTCTTTAGTATAAAATTATGAATCTTGATTTAATAATTATTGATGTTTTTGGTGATTTTACATATTTATTTAATTTCATGTCGAAAATACTAAGTTCAGTTGAAAATCCAGCCCAAAATCTACATCCGCCTCTACATATATGCTACTTGAAGTTCAATTGTTACATTGATTATGATTAAGATGATTGCAGGGAGGACACCCTTGATCTTCAAAAACCAACAGTTAATTATCCGGGTAAGTTTTTACTTTTTTGTATTTAGTAATATTTGTACGTTCTATTTGATATCTTCTTTCTTTCTCCGTAATCATTGGCATTGCCATACAAAAATTGAGCTTAAAATGATTTATAAAAGTATTGTTTGAATAGCGCAAAATTACCTAATATTTAGGAACTCATACAAAGAATATAAATCACCTAAACTTTTTTAAGTGAAAATATTTGCTTATTTGAACTATTAGATAAAAGCAATCATTTTATATATTTTTAATACTTAAGACTTCAAAATCAACAAACATATTGATTATTATATTCTTCCTTATTTGAATTATGTAAGAAGTTCTAATATTTAGAAATTTAAAATCAATCAAGATTTTATCACAAAATATTTTATTTGAACTATTCACACGCATATTTAATTAAAATTATATTATAATTTCGTCAAAGTTTTATGTACTTTCATTCTTATTAGTCAGGGATCCTATTTTGTTAGGAAGTAGGGTTTTGGGCAGTGGATTACTTCGGTCTATGTGTTATCTGCTAAATATTTTCATCTTTTAAATTTTTTACTACGGTTGCATTGCTCAAGTCCGCTTTGGATCTACCAGTTGAAACATTAACTCAATTTAATAATGAAGCATGAGGGTTGAGTTCAAGTTGGTGTATAAAAGCTTTGATAAATTGATTAAAATGGAGTTGATATTTGTAGTTCAATTATTTGGACAGAATTTTGAACGCAATCATGCCAGTATTAATACATTGAATCTTATCAAACATCCCAACTTGCATGTTATGATTTATATAAGTTAAAAACTTATATATTCACATCTTTTGTTATTTTTGGACTTAAATTATGTAATGATTGATATTGGTACAACCATCAAGAACGGAAACTTGCATATTGTAAATCTTTAAGAATATAAATACATGCCTTAATTTTATTTTTTTTAAAACACGAAACTTTACATGAAATAAATGTTGTAGCACGTGAAAATCACATTGTAAAACTTTTGAGCACTTTAAACTCCTTTTAGATTTATGAGGCTTTTGACTTTACCCAATTTGTATCATTTTTCCTTTTTATTAATTTCCCTAGAATTGACGATGGTGTATTCTTTCTTTCTTTTATTTAGATCGTGTTTGGGTGGAGGAATAGTTTGAGAGTAACTCCTACACAGTTAAACGTCATCAACAATGTGAATAAATGAGGGTGCAAATGTTGATCAAAAGTCTTGCAAGAGTTTCTAAAGAAGGCATCTGAATTATGTGGGGCACGATTTATTCCTTCAATATTGAGCTACCTAAACAAAATTAACATTGATCTTTTTGAGGAACTTAAATTTTTTCCTTTCATATTTATTATATAACTCAAATATATTATTTAAAAATATTTACGTTATTTTTTGAAGTTTTGTACTTAATTGTATGAGGTACGCATACAATTTATTTTTTATATACATTCATTATTAATTGCCACGATACCCACATGCAAAGTATATACACTCGAGGCAAATAATGTGCCTCTATTTAATTGGCAAATACACTCAGAGTAATTATGATAATTATTTTGGTATTAATTATGACAAGTTTGATGTTTTCTAGATCAATTCATCAAGGCAAATTCTCTTGAATCCTCATCAAACCATCAAGGTATGTGACTTCAACCTACCTCCAAAATTTATTTTCTATTTTCATAGTTTAATCTTTCTGGAAAGAATTGTATTTGTCCAATTTTATGCATCAAAGTTTATCTGATAATTCAATATTATTTAAACAAATAAATGATTTAAACTTTTATTATTAGAGACTATAAGTAATTTTTTTTTAAAGAATTTGCATCATCAAAAATTGTTGATTGATTGAATCAGGATTGCTAACCAAAATTCCATTACTAAAACTAAATCATTATATTAGTTTTACTTAATATTTTTGGAAAGTATCAATTTGTGTTGATCAATATATTTGAAAATTAATTTTTAGTATTTAGTAAGCATGTTTATTATGTTCGGCCAATTTTTTTTCAATAAGTGGTTTTGAATATAAAATTACAACTAAAACATGCATCAAAGCTTATTTTATACTTTAGTATTATTTAAACAAATAAATAATGAATTATTAATTTTAAAGACTATAAGTAAATTGTTTTAGACATAACACTTCTTAAAATACTGGATTCATTAATCAATATTAATAATGTTAAACCAAGGCAGATATTCAAAATTTGGTTTAATCAATTATATATTTTATGCAAGATGATTTTACGATCTATACTACTGTACTATAGAAGTGAGAATTAAGCCCCATATCAAAATATTGAAATAGTTCTTTAATGTTGATGAACCAATAAACCGCTTTAAAAAAATTATTTCATAAATACTAATGTGTGTAGTAGACATAGGAGTCCTTTCATTTTGCATGTATATACAAAAAATTTCACCCACTTTCTATTTCTTTTAGATGGAAAAGTCCTTCTATTCTTGTGATATTTTATAAATTTCACTCCTGCTTACATATTTATTTATATTTCATGTCGAAAATACTGAGTTATCCAAACCCAAAATCTACATCCGCTTCTATATATATGTTACTTGATGTCTGCTTCCAACACCAAATACTTGTCATTTACAAGGTCATGGAAGTCTTATGGTGGATGAATAAATTAAAGATTGTGAAACATTTGAAGATTCAGCGAGCCAAGAAAAGGTAGAGCGCAAGAGCTAGGAATTTATGATCTATGAGAGTAATTTTCAGTACCGCAAAACTACAAGGAATCTTGGCAAGTATTTTGAGTTTGGGTTTAAGATTTGTTGTATTTTGTTATTACTATTTTTCAAAATAAGTAAAATTCATCGCTAAATTTATTTAACGACGGATCAGTAACGATTGTTTTTTAAACAAATATTTAGCGATGGATTAACGACGAAGTTCGTAACTATGTCCAATTATTCAATTGGTCACGTGCAAAGCCATTATTATTTTTGGTTCAGTCACATAATGACCTTTGTATTAAAAGAATATTTATATATCTTAATAATCTCTCCAAAATCCAATAAGCAAATTAAATTTGCTTGTGATCCACAACTCACAAGTTAAAATTTTGAATTGACCTTTGATCCTAAATTCAAGCAGGAGTGGTTTGCGGGTTATACAATTTTCAGTTTGAAAAAATGCATTACGATCACGAAGACCCTTAGCGAAATGTCGTTCGCCTTTGTTGCCCTTTAATAAAATCACACTGGACAAAACTGTAAATAATAATTTTAATTATTTTTCAAATATTTAGGACTTCAAAACCAACTAAACTTAATAATTTTTCTAATATTTAGCCTTTCTTTTAGGCGTACGACTTCTGAGTTTTATACAAAATCTAACCGCTGTGTTTCTTTCCTAAAAAACCGATTAATTTACCTTCCTATTGACAATTTTGTGGTCAATTCCTTTTGGCTAAGCAACAATCTTCATAAATCATAGAAAATTAATAACATTACGAAATTCAAAATTGAAACTAAACAACATATTCAAGAAAGACAAATAGTTGCCATAAAATTATTCATATAATGAGGTACACGCGTTGTTCACGCGCAAAACGTGTACATTAAAACTAGTATTACAAAAAATCTTTACACCGTTAATATACTTCTCCGTCTCAAAATAAGTGTCACTTTGCAAAAAAATAAGTGTCATCTTAGAAATCTAAGACAAAAATTGACAGGTGTTTCCAACTATGCCCTTAGCATTAAAAAACTAATCCTCTTTAATTAATTCTTAAGGAACATCTAATAAATAGGAATAGTTTAGTAAACTTCACATACTACATATTGATATTTTAATGAACATGATTTTCGCTAAAGTGACACTTATTTTGGAACGAATGAAGTACTAACGTAAATTCATTTTGACCTTTTTTATAACTTTCACATTTTAAATTAGAAATTCATTTAATTATTTTACACTTTGGGAAATTTTTTTCTTATGTCCAACTAGATTTTCAGTCATTTTTACCTATTCTCTCTATCATCCACTCACTTGCTTACACCAAAAAGCTAAACAAAAAAATAAATCAAAGAAACTTTTCTTTTTCATTTTCTCAATCAAATTGTCGAGCTAAAATCAGTTGACCGGACATCATAGTAGCGCCGAAATAAACGGTTACAGATCCCACCTTGATTTCTGCAAAAGATCCAATTTTTCCAATTCAAATTATCCCCAATTTCTGTATTCGAAAACCCTAGAAAGGAAAGATCAAAAAAGATAGTATATAATTTTTACCTTCAACAAATCCAAATTGTCTTCAAAATCACCATCTTCTGTTCATAATTTGCTGCAATTGAGAAATGGAAAATTCTTGTAATTTTATGAACCCTAGATCTTAGAGATGAGAGGTTATTTCCTCATTATATTCTTTATAGTAATCGTGTTCATAGCTGTTGTATATGGAGCTCCATCAAGTTCTCAGGGACCCGACCCGGATGCTGACGTCATACCTACCCCCAATTCTCTATTGCCTCTCAAACCGTAAGTAATTAGAAAAAAAAGATTCATTTTTTACATTTTTAAGCTGTAGTCGTTTTCGTATTGATTAAGGCGCAGTTGATTGATTTATATACTGATAAGAGTGCTTATGAGTGTTTTTTCTTTATGGATTAGCTTGCTTAAGTATGCTTTTAGTCATTGGTTTTCAAGTTGTAGTATCTAAGCTATGGTGTTTAGGAAAAAAGATGCATTTTTCCCAATTAAGCTGTAGACGTTTTCGTCTTTGATTGAGGCGTAATTGATTGATTTATATACTGATATTTAGGATGATAAGAGTGCTTATGAGTGTGTTTTAATGGATTAGCTTGCTTAAGTATGCTGTTAGTGATTGGTTTTCAAGTTGTAGTATCTAACTAACTGTGTTTTGACATTGTTTTTAGTTTATGGAAATATTTGTCCCTCATAATGACCTTGTTATACTCTGTTTAACTGAAAGCAAAGAATTAGGCCTTTTAGAGTCGCAATATTGAGTCCCAATTTGTATAGATGACGGATTGGATCTCTTTTGTTGAGAACCATATTTTGGTGTAGGTTCTTTTCTTTTGGCATAAGGTTTAGATACGGGTTTCCCCCCAAATTGGGAATAAATTATTTACCTTATAAAAAAGAATCACAAATTCAGCATGAAAGGGAGAGGCCAAAGAATTTGGAAGATTTACGACAAATGCATTTCCCAATACATTGTTACAAGTTAGGAGATCGTGCACGTGTGTGTCTGCATAACTTAAATTTGTCTAAAGCTATCTGATTTTATATAGCGATAGTTCTTTTTTGAGAAAGGTAACATTGTTATATAAATAATCAGTACAAAGGCTGTAATGAGATCTATCTTTACAGCTTACATAAAATTAAAAAAAAAAAAATTAAAAAAACAAGAGTAAATGTTTGTTCTTACAAAGATTCTATAATGCCTAACAGAGATTCTCTGTCATTTACAAAATCATCTTGAGTCTCCGAATGGGGGTGTTCATTTCTTCAAAGCATCTTGAGGTCTTTTCCTTCCAAATAGTCCACCAAAGACACATGGTTTTCCACCATCTATCCTGATTAACAACTCCTCCATTGAAGTTCCAGCTTGCTAGCAGATCTCTCGATGTCTTAGGCATGACATATTTTAGACCTTCGATATCAAGTAACAGTTGCCACAGCATCTCAGTGACGTTACAATGCATAAAAAGGTGGTTGTTGCTTTATGACTCCGTCCACATAAATAGCATAAATATATATAGAGGGATATTGAGATAGAAGTGTCAAATTGGCTCGTTTGTTGTAGATTATCCGGGTCCAAATTGGTTGAGTAAAAGCATGAGTCATGGACCCACCCACCATATTGCATTCCTGTCAGTATGGGTTGGGTGGTAAATGTTTTGAGCGGTGGTCATAGCCTAACCCATCAAATTCAGGATCAAATTGGAAAGTTCAATTTCAGTGACTCACCGTCCATGCATCTTGACTGAACCTTTTCTACAAATAGCCGCATAACATTAACACTTAACACTAACTTGGATTTGAAAGGAAGTTCTTGGATTGTTTCCATTTGGAAAAGTTCTGATCAGGTATGACACCAAATTTTTAGCTAGTTATTTTTCTTACTGAAGTCTATGAAGACAAGCACACATTAGCATGGCAATAATAGTTTTGTGACTTCACTGCTGCATCAGGATCAGTGGCTATTTGTTCAATAAATAGATCTACCTATTTTCAGCTTTTAGATTTTTTCTGAGAAATTAACTTTAAAAAGTCAACCAACTCTGCATTATCTCGTTAAAGGTGTAGATCTGTCTGTATAAAGTAATTTGATTTGCTAACATGAAAAGTTGCAAGGAAAGCTGAAGACAATAAATGGGAACAAAGCATACAAGTCTGAAACTTAAAGTCAGCACCAATAGAAACCTCAAGTTGGCAAAACTGACGGGTAAATTTGGGATACTGCACTTAACCCATGTTGACCCAATCTTCGGGCTGGTTGGTTTCGCTTAACCACATGTTGACACTTCACTTGACATATTAAGCACCCGACTTATTAAGTTTGTGGTTTGGACAGCTATGGAGTTGATGGTTCAAAATTGGAATCCTTAAATTGGATATAATAGTAGGATAAAGGACTAAAAGCTAATGAAAACTATAAGCCAGTGGGATAGAAAGTTGGGAGTGGGATAGGGAAATAACCGTGCACTCAATACTGTGACCTTTTTAACCATTGCTCTTTTCTTGGTAGATTGGTGGTTACAAGTATGGGGAAAATAAATTGGGACAGGCTTCACAATTGATTTACTCCAAAGATGCTTTGTGTTTTCTACTTCTTATTAAAATAGATGTCATCGATGATGAAGACATATAAAATGACACAAAATAATTGTGGAATGCTGGCATGGTAGAGAAGTTCTTATTTTTCAAGGTTAGAAAATAAAGGGAGGTGGTTTCTGCTTTTCAGTTTTTGAAGGGTCTTCTTCAGCTAATGAGACCTCGATCCCGAAGCCTTCGAAGTATCTTTTTGATAGGTGCTGCTATTGGTATGGGGAATTTGCTGCTGATAGATCTCGCCCAGTGTCCCCCTCTTTCCCCCTCCGCTTTGATAAGACTAATATGCCTATGTTCAGTACATTTTCACCTCTATTTTCATGTGCTTAGTTTTACATATTATCTTTAATTTGCTTTCCTCTTAGTATAGATTTTTGGTGGAGTGCCCTTAAGCTAATTCAAGTGCAATCTGTTGTCTTCTTGTTTTGAAACTCAGTAAACGTGATACAGCAATTGTAGCTGCTCCAGATGGCATGGTACACCTAGTGGAGCTAAATTCAGGAGATATAATCTGGTCATTTATGTCAGGCACATCCATTTATTCTTCATATCAGGCTCTCTCTGAATATCAAGGTAATAGTGACAACGTTACCATTGAGGATGACAACTTCTATATAGATTGTGGTGAAGATTGGAAACTATACATGCATGGCAATGGCTTCGAAAAAGTGGTACGCTTACCGAACTTGTCCTATATAATACACTATAATATAATAGTTATAATTATAATAATAATAATCCCTTATCTTTATCTGCTATATTTTTTTTTTTTGATTATTTCAGGAGCTGCCATTCAATGCTGAGGAATTTCTAAAGCGCACTCCATATGTCTCAGCCAGTGGAATCATGTTGGGGTCAAAGAAGACCTCAGTATTTGTTGTTGATGCTAAAACCGGGAAACGTATCCGCACATTTATGTCGGATGTGTTTCCTTTAGATGGTGATGCAGACGTTGGACAAAATCCAATTGTACCAAGGGAGGATGTTGAAGAATGGACAGCATCGCAAGACACAGACTCACAAGCTGTAAATCCACTCTACATTATGAGAACAGATTATGCCCTGAAATATACTTCTTCGAAGACCGGAAAGGTTTTATGGTACTTAATGTTTGCTGATTTTGAGGCTTCACAGCAATGTTTGAATATTGAAAGTTTTGTTGGTGGCCTGTCTGGCCATGAGGATCAATTGAACTCCGTATCTGGAGTTTGTTCTGCAAAGCCAACTGTCCACCGAGTCAGGGATCGTAAATCATTAGAATTACTTTTTGCATCTGATACTCCACAGAAAGCTCTTTCTGGAGATGGGGCACTTTATAGTGCCATTGTTCCTTATATAAAGCCTACAATAAAACCTGTTGCTGATTTATCGAGAGTACCTCAAAACAAGGGAGCTGATGTAATCCCTCCTTTAGATCCAGCTATGGCTGATAAATCTGGGATCATAGTTCTGGCTGGAGATAATGGTCAAATAAATCCAGTCACGAAATCTGATGCTTTAGTACATTCATATAACTGGAATTCTGTTGTACTAAATGCATTCATGCTGCTCATTACAGCTTTCTCTTTTAGTTATACTGTGCTGTGGAAAAGATGGAAGTCGCACAAGCAGGCTACAGATCCCAAATTGCAAGCTGTAACCTCAAAAAAGAAGAAATCTCGAAAGTCAGGTTTGAGTAAGAGCAGTACCCGTAATGAGAAGAATAAGAAAAATAGTCATAATGATGACACTGAAGTAGTCGCTGACATTGGAAAGAGTGAGAAAGTTTTGGAGCTGAATTTATGCAAGTATGATAGTCTTGTATATCATCGCAAGATAGGTAAGTTGCTGGTTTCTAACACTGAAATAGCTAAGGGGAGCAATGGCACTATCGTACTCGAGGGAATTTATGATGGTCGTCCTGTAGCTGTTAAACGCCTTGTCCAGACCCATCACGAAGTGGCTTTGAAAGAAATTCAAAATCTTATTGCCTCTGATCAACACCCAAATATTGTTCGTTGGTATGGGGTGGAGTACGATCAAGATTTTGTTTACCTGGCTCTTGAGCGTTGCAGTTCTAGCTTATATGAGTTTATATCATCAGTCTCCAGCTCCTACCAAAAGCAATTTTCTGTTAATGGCCAGGATGCCGGTTGTTTAAGTGATTGCACTGTAAAATTTCAGTGGAAATCTGGAGACAAGAAGGACTTTCCGTTATGGAAGTCCAGTGGATATCCTTCAGCTCACTTGTTAAAATTGCTGAGGTTGGTTTATTGTTATGAGCGGTTTCTCATTTACTTTCATTGGTCTGAATTCTTTGATATGGATACTCAATTCAATATCAAGTGTTTTTTCCATGGATCAGTCAATAGCAAGTGCATGATCTATAGCTTTCTCAGCAATATGACTGGAAGTCACTCTCGTTAAACTTGGTAATCTGTATAATTTTCATTTGAATTAAACCATGCTTAAGAAACTGCTTCTCTTGGATTGTCTGACTCTGGGGCATGGGGCATGTCTAACTGGACTTCTTGAATGTTTATCCAACTCTTATTCATATTTAACAGACTGTTCACGTCAAGTTTTTCTTGAAGAAATTGATCGAAAAGTGTGACATAGGAAATGTTCATGGTAGTTTGAATTTTTTTTATATGAACGGAGTGGATACAGAAATAGGTAGCATACATGATAGCTGGTTATTCTGTAGCTTTTACTTGAGAAATAAAAAAATTCTGTAAGGGTCAACATTTGAATCTGGAATAGACCAAAGACCACTAAGATTTACATTGAAATAGCTCTTGTGTATATGTGCAGAATTATTTCAAGAATTATTATGGTGATAAATGTTTATCCAAAAAAAAAAAAAAAAGATTATGCTGACAATTGTTCAATCAAAACCTTTTTGCTTAGCGGACTCCTAGTAGTAACTCATTGTTTAATTAATCGAATTACACTAGAAATGGGTTCTAAAAAGTAATTATTTATAATTGATGATGTCAGAGGAGTTGTATCATAATGGTCGTTGTCACAAATTGAGAATTGAAGATGGAAGATTTGTTACTACATGTGTAAACTTGCAGAGAAATGACTCTCAGGCAACAGAGAAATGAATCACAGCCTTTGGAACATATAAGCTGAGAATTCTCACATCTATAATGCTGAAGCATCTAATTGGCTGTTATGGGAATTTCTGCAGTAATCAGCTTCAGTTCTGTTTTAGATTGTGATACCCATAAATCCTTTGAAGCATTTCTCTCATCTTTGTCTGAGAGTTGCTGTATTAATCTGATCTCACTAAAGGAAAATAAAGGCAATAAGCCTCTGAATCATTTATGAGTCACATCTTATTAATTTGTTTACCCTTTTGAACACACTAATTTTTCCTTCACATTTCAGGATGTGGTCCTCTCTGTGCTTGCATATTAGATGTTTCATGTCTTTTACCTGCTTTTTCCTTGCACTATTATTTAGTTACAGCTCTATCAGAAGTATTTGAGAGACATTCAAAATTAACAATTAAGCCCTTTCATGATTTCTAATGGCAGAGATATGGTTCATGGTCTTGCTCATTTGCATGAACTGGGAATTGTACACCGGGACTTGAAGCCTCAGAATGTTCTTATAGTAAAAGACAGATCTATAAGTGCAAAGATTTCAGATATGGGTATCAGCAAGCACCTTGTAGGGGACATGTCTTCTTTAACCAAAAATTCCACTGGTAAGCCTTAGTTCCAGAACTTTCATTTTCTTTTGCAACAATTGACATTTGCTAGTGCATTCCCCAGCCCCAATGCTGCCTTATTTTCCCTGAGTGAAGGGTGAGAAGGGTCTTTTTTGTTGTTGCTTTTTTTAATTTTTCAATTTATTTAGTACGTATAAGCTCCATTCTCGTTCTTTTTGTCCCAAAAAATTTTAAAAGCTTCTAATCCCTTTCTATTTGGAGTTGATAATCCGTATATTTCTATAGTGGAGCCATGCGGTGCCTTTGCAAAGAGGGATTTCTTGAACTTTCTTCTGCATATCCATTTGCATCTATCATACATGCATGAACGTTACTCAGCCCGTGTTATTCTTCCTACAATATCTGTAGGCTCTGGGAGTTCAGGTTGGCAAGCACCTGAGCAACTTCGTCATGAACGGCAGACACGTGCTGTGGATTTATTCAGTTTAGGTTGTGTACTTTTTTTCTGCATAACCGGGGGAAAACACCCATACGGGGATAGTCTTGAACGTGATGCAAATATAGTTAACAATCAAAAAGATTTATTCCTTATAGAGAATATTCCAGAGGCAGCAGATCTCATCAGTGCACTCCTACATCCAGAGCCAGAGCTAAGGTAATAACATTGTGGTTTATAAATTTCTGGTACACTATGATTGATTCCCTGATACTATAAATTTGAAAGTAACTCGTCATTGATGTTCTGGTCTTCATTTTTGCACTTCCATTGATGGTGGCATTTGCCTTTTTGCTATCCCATAGGCCGAAGGCAGTGGAGATATTGCATCATCCTTTCTTTTGGAATTCCGAGATGCGGCTCTCATTCCTCCGGGATGCCAGTGATAGAGTAGAATTAGAGGATAGGGAGAATGGATCTGAACTTCTGGAAGCACTGGAAAGTGTCAAGACCGTGGCATTGGGTGGTATGTGGAATGAAAAAATGGACACTGCCTTTATCAGTGACATCGGTCGCTACAGGCGTTACAAATACGATAGTGTCCGCGATTTGTTGCGCGTTATCAGAAATAAGCTAAACCATTACAGAGAACTTTCAAAGGAAATACAGGGAATTCTTGGACAGGTTCCTGAAGGATTTGAGAGCTATTTCTCCACCAGGTTTCCTAGACTTGTAATTGAGGTCTACAAAGTATTTCATACGTATTGTTTAGAAGAAGATATCTTTAAGAAATATTTCAGAGGCGATCAACTAAGCCAATACTAGCGACGTTTTAAACCTTTGTACATATTGTAATTTGTAATCTATAATCATGAATGATTGACAAAACAGATGTTGTAAATGCTGACCTCTTCAACTACAGCTGATCATGTTCTTTCTATTTCCACTTTATCTATAGCTCATTGCTGCTATTTGGAGAGTGCGTTTTACTAGTGTATACCTTATGCAGTGTGATGCTTGTAGTTGAATGTACCAGATAAATGCCTTTTTTAAAATCGTATACATAGTCAATCAGTTGGAAATTCACATGCTTCAACATTTTGCTGTGACTTAATGTTGTACAAAGGAGCAACAAGCAGCAAAGTACTTTAGGGATGTCCCTTAGTTAGGACTTTTGTTCCCAGTCCCCAGAGTTAAAATTTCGCAAATAGCAGAAAATAATACCGACAATACAGGAAGGAGTGAGTTTTGCATCAAAACAACAAGGCGAACATATAGAAACACCGTAAGGATCACTTGATCAACACTAGTTCAAAAACATCAGTTTGTCACAATACAGAAAGGAGTGAGTTTTGCATCAAAACAAGAAAGGGAACATATAGAAACACCGTAAGGATCACTTGATCAACACTAGTTCAAAAACATCAGTTTGTCACAATACAGAAAGGAGTGAGTTTTGCATCAAAACAAGAAGGGGAACATATAGAAACACCGTAAGGATCACTTGATCAACACTAGTTCAAAAACATCAGTTGTCAAGAAGGGGAACATATAGAAACACCGTAAGGATCACTTGATCAACACTAGTTCAAAAACATCAGTTGTCACGATCTGCACACAAAAAGATAAAATCAATTAGCAATTGAAATTTAAAGACAGCTAAATTTATCAAAGTTTTTATCAAAGTTGAACATATAATACTCACGGGGTGAATGATAAGTGATGTAGCATAGCTCGACTATGTAAGCTAAGACACATATTGTGGTGGGGATAAGCAGAAGGCTGTAGTTCCTCTTAATATGTAATCCATTTCCAGAATTCGTAATTGCTCGGGACCTCCTTATCACAGATTCATCAGTCTCGTTATAGTCTAAAACATCAGCACTTTCTTCAGCAGCAACTGCCCCCGCAAGTGCAGCTAGACGATCACTCTTCGAGTGGAAAATCTGAAGAGCCCCAATGCCGGAGAACGGATCTGAACTTCTGGAAGCACTGGAAAGTGTTAAGACCGTGGCATTGGGTGGTATGTGGAATGAAAAAATGGACACTGCCTTTATCAATGACATTGGTCGCTACAGGCGTTACAAATACTTTAGGGTTCTGTTCGTAGTCCCCAGAGTTAAAATTTCCCAACAATATCAAAGTGACCAACCCAAATTATTATTTACCTATCCTATAACATCCCTACTAAACCAAATTAAAATGGAGGGGTCCCTGAAAATGCACCAAGATAATCACATTTATTATGATTTATGGTAATGCCACCCTTTTGTGCAACACCTAAATCTCTATCACAAAATGTCGCAAGAATAAGTTCATAAGGGTTTGTAAAGTCTATTCCACATTGAAATCTGGACCCTATATTTTCTTTTGTTTCTCAAGTAAAAGGTTAAAATAAATAGCTACAATGTATGCTACCTATTTCTGTATCCAACTCCGTTCATATGAAAAATTTCAAGCTACCATGAACATTTCCTATGTCACACTGTTCAATCAATTTCTTCAAGAAAAACTTGACCTGAACTGTCTGTAAAATATGAATAAGAGTTGGATAAACATTCAAGAAGCCCAGTTAGACATGCCCCAGAGTCAGACAATTCAATAGAAGCAGTTTCTCAGGCATGGTTTAGTTCAAATGAAAATTATACATATCGCCCAGTTTAACGAGAGTGACTTTCATTTTGAAGTCATATTGCTGAGAAAGCTATAGATCATGCACTTGGTATTGACTGATCCATCAAAAAAAGGACTTGATATTGGAGTGAGTCTCCACACACATGAAATAATTCAGACCAATAAAAGTAAATCAGAAACCGATCATTACAATACCAACCTAGAAACACCTTACTAGTCCACAGAAAGAGAGACTAATACTAACAATACAAAAAAGAGTCTTGCAACAAAATAAAACCACCGTAAGCAAAGCAACATCATGTGATCATTTGCCACAGGAAAGAGCTTTGCATCAAAAAACCAACTAAGGAGAACTACAACTTGATTAACATCCGTTGTCACGATTAGTGGCGTACGCAGAATTTTTTGCAAGCAGTGTCGACATTTAAAGAATTTTAATTAAAAAAAAGAAGAAGGTACTTTTAATAAGAGGCCTATACGTTTTTGCACACTTTTGTTTATAGTGTATATCCTTAACAACGTAAAGTCTTTAATTTCACTTAATAATATTATTGCTATCATTTATATTAGTAAGTATTAATTCAAGTTAATAAGATGTTAACCATGGGTTAGCAATACAATCTGTAGGATATTGTTGTATAAAATTTATTTACTCATATGAAGATATGAGTAGGCTAATGCAAAATTCTAAAATATTTTTACAATAAAAGTAAACAGTTTTTATTTTTATTGTTTACTTTTTTTTTTATATATTTCTACAAACTACATTATTGTTTAAGCAAAGCTCAAATCATGAAATTGACACTTAATTAAAAAAATTGGAGCCTCAATTTTTTTGAGGCCTAAAGCAAAGACTTCACTAGTCTCCCCGCTTGAGCCACTTCTGAAGTGAGCAAATGAATAAGTCACTATAACGATAACGTAATTTAGAAAAATACAATTAAGGTGTTAAACTACAACTCTCCTCGATGAGCTTCTATTTTTTGAAACGTAACCGTAATAAACTCATTACAAATATTACTAATTTTTTTTTTACAAGTCACAAAATAACTACTCAGAAGCTCAGCAAAGACAATAACTTATAAATCACTATAATGACATCGTAGTTTAGAAAAACACAATTCAAGTATAAAATACAACTCTCCTCGATGAGCTTCCATTTTTGAAACGTATCTATAATACACTCATTGAAAATATTATTGAATAATTTTTTTTATACAAGTCATAAAACAACCACTCATAAGCTCATCAAAGACAATAACTTATTTTTTGCACCAATATGAATTTGATGGATGTTGGTTTACTTGGTTTAGAAACTTTATTTTTGGGTAGGCGTTAAATGATCAAGACCTGACTTCAGTAAATTTTCTAAACAATGCTAATTTTTTGTGTTTAAAAGTCATTAGGGCTGACCAGATTTGAACACTCGACCTCGATAGTAAAACTAACGGCCTAAACCAGCGCGCGGACGGAAGCGCTTTTATCGAGTAGTGTCATTTTTTTTTATAAATAACCAGTATATCTTTTGGTTCGCCAGATTATTTATGTATATATAAATAAAAAATATTTCCGGCCAAGCGGTGTCAGGTGACACCGCTTGGCGTCATGTGCCTCTGCCCCTGGTCACGATCTGCACACAAAAAGGAAAAATCAATTAGCAATTGAAATTTAAAGACAACTAAATTTATCAAAGTTGAGCATGTAATACTTACGAGGTGATGATAAGCGATGCAAGTTACCATACATATTGTGGTAAGGATAAGCAGAAGACTGTAGTTCCCCTTAATTTTTAATCCATTTCCGGATTTCAAAATTTCTTAGGACCTCTCTATCACAGATTCAGCAGACTCATTATAGTCTAAAACATCATTACTTTCATCAGCAACTCCCCCCGTAGCACGTGGATCTTGACCTGCAGCTTGATGATCATTCTTCGATTCCAAAATTTGAATAGCCTTCTTTGCTATTTCCTTTTTCTGTCTCTCCAAATCTCTGATGTTAGGCCGCTTAGCATCGATGCCAACATACAGTAGGAAAGCAGAAACACAGAAGGAAAAAAAGTCCGACAATTGTCACACACATAAATCTAGATGCAGCATCACAACTTAACACGAGGCTCACGAGACACATTCCTCCCCCGGACAGCGTAAAGGCAAAACAAACTTGGCCAACAAATGCATTATAAATCTCAGCTGCTTCTTTATGTAATTGTGAAATAGTGAGCTGTAGAGTATTCATCTCCTTTTCCAAAACAACCTAATTATGCACGTTAGGCAGGAGTCGTCTAGGAGGAGTAAGGTAATCTGGAGAAATATTCATACAAAATCACAAACATAAGTAAACAATCATATAAAGAGCAAAAAAGTAAAAGATAGATTAGGGCTGGGCATAAATACCAAAAATCGAAAAACCGAACCGAACCGAATTAATTCGATTTTTCGGTTCGGTTTCGGTTTACGTTTTCAGAAACTTTGGTGTTCGGCTTTTAGAGTTCGGTTCTTCGGTGTTTCGGTTTAAACCGAAATTTTATACATTACCCAAAAAAATTAAAATAGTCCAGGCCTATTAAGTTTAAGCCCAAAATAAACCCAATTGTAACAAGCCCAAAAAAAACTCAATTGTAATAACACCTACTCCTTTATGTGTTTTCTTAATTATTCTTACTGTATGTATATAACACATAGTAATCTCATATCATGGTTATAGTTTTCTGTTCTTGTGTATCCTGTTTGTTTGATTTTGATTTTAATTTATCAGTTTTATGTTTTATTGCTTTTGAGAATACGAATTGCTCCTAATATCATATCCAAAAAATCGAATTGAAAAAACTGAAACTGAATTGAACCGAACCGAACTTCAAAAAACCGAAAACGAAAGAACCGAACTGAACTAGTTTGATTCGGTGTTCGGTGTCCACCTTAAAAAAATCGAAACTGAAATAGCCGAACCGAAGAGCCGAACGCCCACCCCTAAGATAGATGTCGGAAAACCCTTCATGTATGAAGACAGGAAAAAAAAGAGACAATAATACTATGCTTGTCAATAATGTACATATTATGGAAGAAAAAGATAGAAAAGAAGAGAAACCCTTCATGTATGAAGCCAGAATAAAAAAGTGAAAATACTGTAATATATTTGTCATTTACATGAACATATTATGAAAGTAAATGACCGAGACAGTTTCTTCATTTTATTTACGTCTGTGTTAAGCTCTTCATTGTTACTAGTATCATCACTAAAGTTTAAAAACTCTGAATATAAAAAAATTTCTTACTGCATTTTTTATTTTCTTTTAACAAACACTATTTTCCTCCAGTCAAATCTCTAATCTCGTACTCAGAGCCATCTAAAAAGTACGCAATACTAGTATTAGACTCGCATTTTCCATCTCCTTTCAACAAACATAATTTTTAAAATAAAATAAAATCTCTTCTGATGATACAGTAAAAAAGTTAGCGTAGGAGTTATATATATTTTACCTCAATCAATTTTCCGCCATAAATGGAGTATGGCGCCGGATGAAGCTTTTCAACCTTGACATGGGGCCGAAATGAGGTGTTTGTGGCAGCAGACTACTGGAAGAACAAGAAGACATTGTTAAGCTAAAGTGTTTTTTTGTATTTGTTGAACAAGAGCAAGGAAGAGAGAAATAGAAGTATAAGCTGAAAGTTTTAAGAAAAATAGTGGTCCTCGTTCGTGAAAAAAAAATAATGTTGTTTAGAGTTTTATTCATTTGCTCGGAAACAGCCATCCTACCTTGGTAGGAGTAAGGTCTGCGTACATTATACCCTCCCCAGACCCCAAGATGTGGGATTTCACTGGGCTGCTGTTGTTGTAGAGTTTTATTCATTTTAAGAAGAATAATTTTCTGGAAATTTATAAAATATTGCAACATAGTTATATCTTCATTTTCAGTTACCCCCTCCGTCTCAAATTATTTGTCGCTTTTTGGTTTACACGCCCCTTAAGAAATACTCCCTCCGGATAAAAAAGAGTGGCCACTTAACCTTTTTTTCTTGAGTAAAAAAGATTGTCCACTTATCGAATCAAAAAAGAATTAATCTTATTTTTTCAGATTTGCCCTTATAAGTACTATGTGATCGTATACCATGAAGCTATTGATGAATTTAACCTAATTGAATCAAGGAAAATACATGGAAGATGAGAATAGAGTATGAGAGAGAAGAAGAAAATGTATCCGTTAAAAACTTGTGTCAGAATACACTTTAGGGTCCTATTTATAGTTAATGGCCCTCTTACGTAACTAACTACCATACTTTAATATAATTACTAATCTACCCTCCTAGTTTATACTTTAACAACATGGATCTTGACGTGCAACTTGACGATCATTCTTCGATTTCAAAATCTAAATATCCTTTTTTGCTATTTCCTTTTTCTGTCTCTCCAAATCTCTGATGTTAGGCCGCTTAGCATTGATGCCAACATACAGTAGGAAAGAAGAAATGCAAAAGGTAGAAAAAAATCTGACCATTGTCACACACATAAATCAAAATGCAGCATCACACTTAACACGGGGCTCAACTTGGCCAACAAATGCATTATATATCACAGCTGCTTCTTTATGGAATTGTGAAATAGTGAGTTGTAGAGTATTCAACTCCTTTTCCAAAATAACGAAATTATGCACATTACGTAGGCATAGCCTAGGAGGAGTAAGGTAATCTGGAGAAATATTCATATAAAATCACAAACACAAGTAAACAACCATATAGAGAGGAAAAAAAAGTAAAAGATAGATGTCCAAAAATCCTTCATGTATGAAGATAGAAAAAAAAAAAGACATAATACTGTAATACACTTCTCTTTAATGTACAATGGAAGGAATAGATAAAAAAGAAGAGAAACCCTTCATGTAAGAAGATAGAATAAAAAAGAAATAATACTTTAATTTACTTGTCATTTACATGAACATATTATGAAAGTAAAAGACCGAGATAATACTGCCATTTTATTTAAGTCTGTGTCATGCTCTTCATTGTTACTAGTATCATCTCTAAAGCTAAAAAACTCTACATATGAATTTTTTTGTTACTGGCATTTTTGATTTTCTTTTGAAAAACACTATTTTCCTCTAGTCAAATCTCTAATCTCGTACTCAGTGCCATCCAAAAGGTACATAATGTTAGTATCTTACTGGAATTTTTCAACAAACATACTTTTAAAATCAAATAAAATCTCGTCTGATGATACATTAAAAATGTTAGCGTAGGAATTATATATATTTTACCTCGATCGGTTTTCCGCCATAAATAGAGAATGGCGCCGGATGAAGCTTTTCAACCTTGACATGGGGTCGGAACGAGGTGTTTGTGGCAGCAGGCTACTAGAAGAATAAGAAGACATTGTTAAGCTAAGTGTTTTTTATATTTGTTGAATAAGAGCAAGGAAGAGAGAAATAGGAGTATAAGTTGAAATTTTTAGAAAAAATAGTGGTCCTCGTTCGTGAAAGAAAAAATATAATGTTGTTTAGAGTTTTATTCATTTTAAGAAGAATAATGTTTTGGAAATTTATAGAATATGTCAACATAGTTATATCTCATTTTCAGTTGCCTCATCCGTCTTAAATTATTTATCACTTTTTGATTTACACGCCCCTTAAGAAATACTCCCTCTGGATAAAAAAGAGTGTCCACTTCACCTTTTTCTCTTGAGTCAAAAATATTGTCCACTTATCGAATCAAGAAATAATTAATCTTATTTTTTCAGATCTGCCCTTATTAAGTACTATGTGATCGTGTTCGCCTGCTCTGATACCATAAAGATATTGATGAATTTAACCTAATTGAATCAAGGAAAATACATGAAAGATGAGAATAGAGTATGAGAGAGAAGAAGAAAATGTATTCGTTAAAAACTTGTGTCAGAATACACTTTAGGGTCCTATTTATAGTTAATGGCCCTCTTACGTAACTAACTACCATACTTTAATATAATTACTAATCTACCCTCCTGCTTTATACTTTAACAACATGGATCTTGACGTGCAGCTTGGCGATCATTCTCTGATTCCAAAATCTAAATATCCCTCTTTGTTATTTCTTTTTTCTGTCTCTCCAAATCTCTGATATTATGCCGCTTAGCATCTATGCCAACATACAGTAGGAAATTCACATGCTTCAACATTTTGCTGTGACTTAATGTTGCACAAAGGAGCAACAAGCAGCAAAGTACTTTAGGGATGTCCCTTAGTTAGGACATTTGTTACCAGTCCCCAGAGTTAAAATTTCGCAAATAGCAGGAATAATACCGACAATACAGGAAGGAGTGAGTTTTGCATCAAAACAACAAGGCGAACATATAGAAACACCGTAAGGATCACTTGATCAACACTAGTTCAAAAACATCAGTTTGTCACAATACAGAAAGGAGTGAGTTTTGTATCAAAACAAGAAAGGGAACATATAGAAATACCGTAAGGATCACTTGATCAACACTAGTTCAAAAACATCAGTTGTCAAGAAGGGGAACATATAGAAACACCGTAAGAATCACTTGATCAACACTAGTTCAAAAACATCAGTTGTCACGATCTGCACACAAAAAGATAAAATCAATTAGCAATTGAAATTTAAAGACAGCTAAATTTATCAACGTTTTTATCAAAGTTGAACATATAGTACTCACGGGGTGAATGCTAAGTGATGTAGCATAGCTCAGCTATGTAAGCTAAGACACATATTGTGGTGGGGATAAGCAGAAGGTTGTAGTTCCACTTAATATGTAATCCATTTCCAGAATTTGCAATTGCTCGGGACCTCCTTATCACAGATTCAGCAGTCTCGTTATAGTCTAAAACATCAGCACTTTCTTCAGCAGCAACTGCCCCCGCAAGTGCAGCTAGACGATCACTCTCCGAGTGGAAAATCTGAAGAGCCCCAATGCCGGAGAATGGATCTGAACTTCGGTGTCCACCTTAAAAAAATCGAAACTGAAATAGCCGAATCGAAGAGCCGAACGCCCACCCCAAAGATAGATGTCGGAAAACCCTTCATGTATGAAGACAGGAAAAAAAAGAGACAATAATACTATGCTTGTCAATAATGTACATATTATGGAAGAAAAAGATAGAAAAGAAGAGAAACCCTTCATGTATGAAGCCAGAATAAAAAAGTGAAAATACTGTAATATATTTGTCATTTACATGAACATATTATGAAAGTAAATGACCGAGACAGTTTCTTCATTTTATTTACGTCTGTGTTAAGCTCTTCATTGTTACTAGTATCATCACTAAAGTTTAAAAACTCTGAATATAAAAAAATTTCTTACTGCATTTTTTATTTTCTTTTAACAAACACTATTTTCCTCCAGTCAAATTTCTAATCTCGTACTCAGAGCCATCTAAAAAGTACGCAATACTAGTATTAGACTCGCATTTTCCATCTCCTTTCAACAAACATAATTTTTAAAATAAAATAAAATCTCTTATGATGATACAGTAAAAAAGTTAGCGTAGGAGTTATATATATTTTACCTCAATCAATTTTTCGCCATAAATGGAGTATGGCGCCGGATGAAGCTTTTCAACCTTGACATGGGGCCGAAATGAGGTGTTTGTGGCAGCAGACTACTGGAAGAAGAAGAAGACATTGTTAAGCTAAAGTATTTTTTTGTATTTGTTGAACAAGAGCAAGGAAGAGAAAAATATAAGTATAAGCTGAAAGTTTTAAGAAAAATAGTGGTCCTCGTTCGTGAAAAAAAAAAATAATGTTGTTTAGAGTTTTATTCATTTTAAGAAGAATAATTTTCTGGAAATTTATAAAATATTGCAACATAGTTATATCTTCATTTTCAGTTACCCCCTCCGTCCCAAATTATTTGTCGCTTTTTGGTTTACACGCCACTTAAGAAATACTCCCTCCGGATAAAAAAGAGTGGCCACTTAACCTTTTTTTCTTGAGTAAAAAAGATTGTCCACTTATCGAATCAAAAAAGAATTAATCTTATTTTTTCAGATTTGCCCTTATAAGTACTATGTGATCGTATACCATGAAGCTATTGATGAATTTAACCTAATTGAATCAAGGAAAATACATGGAAGATGAGAATAGAGTATGAGAGAGAAGAAGAAAATGTATCCGTTAAAAACTTGTGTCAGAATACACTTTAGGGTCCTATTTATAGTTAATGGCCCTCTTACGTAACTAACTACCATACTTTAATATAATTACTAATCTACCCTCCTAGTTTATACTTTAACAACATGGATCTTGACGTGCAACTTGACGATCATTCTTCGATTTCAAAATCTAAATATCCTTTTTTGCTATTTCCTTTTTCTGTCTCTCCAAATCTCTGATGTTAGGCCGCTTAGCATTGATGCCAACATACAGTAGGAAAGAAGAAATGCAAAAGGTAGAAAAAAATCTGACCATTGTCACACACATAAATCAAAATGCAGCATCACACTTAACACGGGGCTCAACTTGGCCAACAAATGCATTATATATCACAGCTGCTTCTTTATGGAATTGTGAAATAGTGAGTTGTAGAGTATTCAACTCCTTTTCCAAAATAACGAAATTATGCACATTACGTAGGCATAGCCTAGGAGGAGTAAGGTAATCTGGAGAAATATTCATATAAAATCACAAACACAAGTAAACAACCATATAGAGAGGAAAAAAAAGTAAAAGATAGATGTCCAAAAATCCTTCATGTATGAAGATAGAAAAAAAAAAAGACATAATACTGTAATACACTTCTCTTTAATGTACAATGGAAGGAATAGATAAAAAAGAAGAGAAACCCTTCATGTAAGAAGATAGAATAAAAAAGAAATAATACTTTAATTTACTTGTCATTTACATGAACATATTATGAAAGTAAAAGACCGAGATAATACTGCCATTTTATTTAAGTCTGTGTCATGCTCTTCATTGTTACTAGTATCATCTCTAAAGCTAAAAAACTCTACATATGAATTTTTTTGTTACTGGCATTTTTGATTTTCTTTTGAAAAACACTATTTTCCTCTAGTCAAATCTCTAATCTCGTACTCAGTGCCATCCAAAAGGTACATAATGTTAGTATCTTACTGGAATTTTTCAATAAAAATACTTTTAAAATCAAATAAAATCTCGTCTGATGATACATTAAAAATGTTAGCGTAGGAATTATATATATTTTACCTCGATCGGTTTTCCAACATAAATAGAGAATGGCGCCGGATGAAGCTTTTCAACCTTGACATGGGGTCGGAACGAGGTGTTTGTGGCAGCAGGCTACTAGAAGAATAAGAAGACATTGTTAAGCTAAGTGTTTTTTATATTTGTTGAACAGGAGCAAGGAAGAGAGAAATAGGAGTATAAGTTGAAATTTTTAGAAAAAATAGTGGTCCTCGTTCGTGAAAGAAAAAATATAATGTTGTTTAGAGTTTTATTCATTATAAGAAGAATAATGTTTTGGAAATTTATAGAATATGTCAACATAGTTATATCTCATTTTCAGTTGCCTCATCCGTCTTAAATTATTTATCACTTTTTGATTTACACGCCCCTTAAGAAATACTCCCTCTGGATAAAAAAGAGTGTCCACTTCACCTTTTTCTCTTGAGTCAAAAATATTGTCCACTTATCGAATCAAGAAATAATTAATCTTATTTTTTCAGATCTGCCCTTATTAAGTACTATGTGATCGTGTTCGCCTGCTCTGATACCATAAAGATATTGATGAATTTAACCTAATTGAATCAAGGAAAATACATGAAAGATGAGAATAGAGTATGAGAGAGAAGAAGAAAATGTATTCGTTAAAAGCTTGTGTCAGAATACACTTTAGGGTCCTATTTATAGTTAATGGCCCTCTTACGTAACTAACTACCATACTTTAATATAATTACTAATCTACCCTCCTACTTTATACTTTAACAACATGGATCTTGGCGATCATTCTCTGATTCCAAAATCTAAATATCCCTCTTTGTTATTTTTTTTTTTCTGTCTCTCCAAATCTCTGATATTATGCCGCTTAGCATCGATGCCAACATACAGTAGGAAATTCACATGCTTCAACATTTTGCTGTGACTTAATGTTGTACAAAGGAGCAACAAGCAGCAAAGTACATTAGGGATGTCCCTTAGTTAGGACATTTGTTCCCAGTCCCCTGAGATAAATTTCGCAAATAGCAGGAATAATACCGACAATACAGGAAGGAGTGAGTTTTGCATCAAAACAACAAGGCGAACATATAGAAACACCGTAAGGATCACTTGATCAACACTAGTTCAAAATCATCAGTTTGTCACAATACAGAAAGGAGTGAGTTTGGCATCAAAACAAGAAAGGGAACTTATAGAAACACCGTAAGGATCACTTGATCAACACTAGTTCAAAAACATCAGTTTGTCACAATACAGAAAGGAGTGAGTTTTGCATCAAAACAAGAAGGGGAATATATAGAAACACCGTAAGGATCACTTGATCAATACTAGTTCAAAAACATCAGTTGTCACGATCTGCACACAAAAAGATAAAATCAATTAGCAATTGAAATTTAAAGACAGCTAAATTTATCAAAGTTTTTATCAAAGTTGAACATATAATACTCACGGGGTGAATGATAAGTGATGTAGCATAGCTCGGCTATGTAAGCTAAGACACATATTGTGGTGGGGATAAGCAGAAGGCTGTAGTTCCTCGTAATATGTAATTCATTTCCAGAATTTGCAATTGCTCGGGACCTCCTTATCACAGATTCAACAGTCTCGTTATAGTCTAAAACATCAGCACTTTCTTCAGCAGCAACTGCCCCCGCAAGTGCAGCTAGACGATCACTCTCCGAGTGGAAAATCTGAAGAGCCCCAATGCCGGAGAATGGATCTGAACTTCGGTGTCCACCTTAAAAAAATCGAAACTGAAATAGCCGAATCGAAGAGCCGAACGCCCACCCCAAAGATAGATGTCGGAAAAACCTTCATGTATGAAGACAGGAAAAAAAAGAGACAATAATACTATGCTTGTCAATAATGTACATATTATAGAAGAAAAAGATAGAAAAGAAGAGAAACCCTTCATGTATGAAGCCAGAATAAAAAAGTGAAAATACTGTAATATATTTGTCATTTACATGAACATATTATGAAAGTAAATGACCGAGACAGTATCTTCATTTTATTTACGTCTGTGTTAAGCTCTTCATTGTTACTAGTATCATCACTAAAGTTTAAAAACTCTGAATATAAAAAAATTTCTTACTGCATTTTTTATTTTCTTTTAACAAACACTATTTTCCTCCAGTCAAATCTCTAATCTCGTACTCAGAGCCATCTAAAAAGTACGCAATACTAGTATTAGACTCGCATTTTCCATCTCCTTTCAACAAACATAATTTTTAAAATAAAATAAAATCTCTTCTGATGATACAGTAAAAAAGTTAGCGTAGGAGTTATATATATTTTACCTCAATCAATTTTCCGCCATAAATGGAGTATGGCGCCGGATGAAGCTTTTCAACCTTGACATGGGGCCGAAATGAGGTGTTTGTGGCAGCAGACTACTGGAAGAAGAAGAAGACATTGTTAAGCTAAAGTGTTTTTTTGTATTTGTTGAACAAGAGCAAGGAAGAGAGAAATAGAAGTATAAGCTGAAAGTTTTAAGAAAAATAGTGGTCCTCGTTCGTGAAAAAAAAATATAATGTTGTTTAGAGTTTTATTCATTTTAAGAAGAATAATTTTCTGGAAATTTATAAAATATTGCAACATAGTTATATCTTCATTTTCAGTTACCCCCTCCGTCTCAAATTATTTGTCGCTTTTTGGTTTACACGCCCCTTAAGAAATTCTCCCTCCGGATAAAAAAGAGTGGCCACTTAACCTTTTTTTCTTGAATAAAAAAGATTGTCCACTTATCGAATCAAAAAAGAATTAATCTTATTTTTTCAGATTTGCCCTTATAAGTACTATGTGATTGTATACCATGAAGCTATTGATGAATTTAACCTAATTGAATCAAGGAAAATACATGGAAGATGAGAATAGAGTATGAGAGAGATGAAGAAAATGTATCCGTTAAAAACTTGTGTCAGAATACACTTTAGGGTCCTATTTATAGTTAATGGCCCTCTTACGTAACTAACTACCATACTTTAATATAATTACTAATCTACCCTCCTAGTTTATACTTTAACAACATGGATCTTGACGTGCAACTTGACGATCATTCTTCGATTTCAAAATCTAAATATCCTTTTTTGCTATTTCCTTTTTCTGTCTCTCCAAATCTCTGATGTTAGGCCGTTTAGCATTGATGCCAACATACAGTAGGAAAGAAGAAATGCAAAAGGTAGAAAAAAATCTGACCATTGTCACACACATAAATCAAAATGCAGCATCACACTTAACACGGGGCTCAACTTGGCCAACAAATGCATTATATATCACAGCTGCTTCTTTATGGAATTGTGAAATAGTGAGCTTTAGAGTATTCAACTCCTTTTCCAAAATAACGAAATTATTGTTACGCGACGCCTTCCTGAGACTTCTTGGAAGGGCGACGTAAGGCTAAGCAACCGATGATTTCAAGGTTACTGTCCGCCAACCGGGGTCCCCTCCGCACGCTAGACGAGACTGTCAGTGCCGTGCGGGAAAACCAATGTCAAAAGCAACTGAGAGAACAGAAAAGTGAATTGAGAATGAGAAAGAAAGAGAGCTTTTTTGCATTAATGAAAGCTATTACAATGAGAGCAAGCGGTGTCGAGGGGGAGAGACACCAGTACAGAGAATTGATTGCTTGCTTGAAAGTTTTGATTGCTTGATCCCCCCTAATAATGCTTTAAAAATAAAAACCCAAGTTACAGGACTAGACATAAACTTGATAGAGAATCACAACCAAAATTACATAAGGTAAACCACTCTATATTTACAACAAAAGAGACCTAACTAGAGCAGGTCCATGTGCACCCTCGGTCGGGGCACTGTCATGCGCGCAGGGCACAGTGCGCGCGCGCACTGGGGCGCAGGCACTGGGCGCTGAGCGCTGGTACTGTAGCAGGGCTGCACTGTCACTGGGCGTTGGGCACGCGCTGGGGCACGGCTAGCATAGGGGCGCGAGCGAGGGACATTGATGGGGTGACATAGGCAGAAGCAACCTTGTCACTTGGAGCGTCCGAGACCACGGGGCCGTCCATGGCGCTAGGCGCTGAGAGGCTTGCCATTGCGCCATGGGGCGCATCCAAGGGGTCATGGGGCATGACTGGAAAGCCGCCCATGACATTATGCACGTTACGTAGGAGTAGCCTAGGAGGAGTAAGGTAATCTGGAGAAATATTCATATAAAATCACAAACACAAGTAAACAACCATATAGAGAGGAAAAATAGTAAAAGATAGATGTCCAAATATCCTTCATGTATGAAGATAGAAAAAAAAAAGACATAATACTGTAATACGCTTCTCTTTAATGTACAATGGAAGGAATACATAAAAAATAAGAGAAGCCCTTCATGTATGAAGATAGAATAAAAAAGAGATAATACTTTAATTTACTTGTCATTTACATGAACATATTATGAAAGTAAAAGACCGAGATAGTACTGCCATTTTATTTACGACTGTGTCATGCTCTTCATTGTTACTAGTATCATCTCTAAAGCGAAAAAACTCTACATATGAATTTTTTTGTTACTGGCATTTTTGATTTTCTTTTAAAAAACACTATTTTCCTTTAGTCAAATCTCTAATCTCGTACTCAGAGCCATCCAAAAGGTACATAATGCTAGTATCTTACTGGAATTTTTCAACAAACATACTTTTAAAATCAAATAAAATCTCTTCTGATGATACAGTAAAAAAGTTAGCGTAGGAATTATATATTTTTTACCTCGATCGGTTTTCCGCCATAAATAGAGAATGACGCCGAATGAAGCTTTTCAACCTTGACATGGGGTCGGAACGAGGTGTTTGTGGCAGCAGGCTACTAGAAGAATAAGAAGACATTTTTAAGCTAAGTGTTTTTTATATTTGTTGAACAAGAGCAAGGAAGAGAGAAATAGGAGTATAAGTTGAAATTTTTAGAAAAAATAGTGGTCCTCGTTCGTGAAAGAAAAAATATAATGTTGTTTAGAGTTTTATTCATCTTAAGAAGAATAGTGTTTTGGAAATTTATAGAATATGTCAACATAGTTATATCTCATTTTCAGTTACCCCATCCATCTTAAATTATTTATCACTTTTTGGTTTACACGCCCCTTAAGAAATACTCCCTCTGGATAAAAAAGAGTGTCCACTTCACCTTTTTCTCTTGAGTCAAAAAGATTGTCCACTTATCGAATCAAGAAATAATTAATCTTATTTTTTCAGATCTGCCCTTATTAAGTACTATGTGATCGTGTTCGCCTACTCTGATACCATAAAGATATTGATGAATTTAACCTAATTGAATCAAGGAAAATATATGAAAGATGAGAATATAGTATGAGAGAGAAGAAGAAAATGTATCTGTTAAAAACTTGTGTCAGAATACACTTTAGGGTCCTATTTATAGTTAATGGCCCTCTTACGTAACTAACTACCATACTTTAATATAATTACTAATCTACCCTCCTAGTTTATACTTTAACAACATGGATCTTGACGTGCAGCTTGACGATCATTCTCTGATTCCAAAATCTAAATATCCCTCTTTGTTATTTCTTTTTTCTGTCTCTCCAAATCTCTGATATTATGCCGCTTAGCATCGATGCCAACATACAGTAGGAAAGCAGAAGCACAGAAGATAGAAAAAAATCCAACAATTGTCACACACATAAATCCAAATGCAGCATCACAACTCAACACGGGGCTCGCGAGACACGTTCCTTCCCTGGACAGCGAAAAGGCAAAACAAACTTGGCTAACAAATGCATTATAAATCTCAATTGCTTCTTTATGGAATTGTGAAATACTGAGTTGTGGAGTATTCAACTCATTTTCCAAAAAACCAAATTATGCACATTACGTAGGAGTGGCCTAGGAGGAGTAAGGTAATCCGGAGAAATATTAATACAAAATCACAAACACAAGTAAACAAACATATAGAGAGGAAAAATAGTAAAAGATAGATGTCCAAATATCCTTCATGTATGAAGATAGAAAAAAAAAGACATAATACTGTAATACGCTTCTCTTTAATGTACAATGGAAGGAATACATAAAAAATAAGAGAAGCCCTTCATGTATGATGGCAGAACAAAAGAGATAATATTGTAATTTACTTGTCATTTACATGAACATATTATGAAAGTAAAAGACAGAAAAAGAGAAATCATTCATATATGAAGACAGAACAAAAAATATAATACGGTAATTTACTTGTCATTTACATGAACATATTATGAAAGTAAAACACAGAAAAAGAGAAACATTCATGTATGAAGACGGAGCAAAAAATGATAGTGTAATGTATACCTCAAAACCTTTGCCTTATCTAGCACAATGGTAAGCTTTGAAGAGAAAACCACTACTATTTTCCTCCGATCAAATCTTTAATCTTAGGCTCAGAGCTCAAGACACCATCATTTTACTTACTCTGTCATGTCAGTCTCTTCATTGCTACTCAAGCTTAAACTCCAATATAAAATTCTAAAAAGCAATATCTTCTTTCAACAAACATTGAGTATCTAATCTCAGACTCAGAGCCCGAGACATCGTCATTTTATGTACTTTTGTGTCATCTCTTCATTATTATCATCTCTAAAGCTTAATAAAAAATTAAATTTAAAAATCTAAAAAGCAATTTCCATTTTCTTTCAACAAACACTATTTTCCTCCAGCCAATCTCTAATCTAAGACTCATAGCCCAAGAAACTATCATTTTATTTACGTTTGTGTCAATCTCTTCATTATTATCATCTCTAAAGCTTAATAAAAACTCGAATATAAAAATCTAAAAGAAATATCTTCTTTCAACATACTCTTCTTTTCCTCCAGTCAAATATCTAATCTAAGAGCCCGAAACAGTACCGTCATTTTATTTACGTCTGTGTCAAGCTCTTCATTGTTACTAGTGTTATCTCTAAAGCTTAAAAACTCTGAATATCAAAAAATTTGTGGCAGCAGGCTACTGGAAGAAGAAGAAGACATTTTTAAGCTAAAGTGTTTTTTGTATTTGTTGAACAAAAGCAAGGAAGAGAGAAATAGGAGTATAAGTTGGAAATTTAGGAAAAATAGTGGTCCTCGTTCGTGAAAAAAATAATATATAATGTTGTTTGGAGTTTTAATCATTTTAAGAAGAATAATATTTTGGAAACTTATAAAATATTGCAACACAGTTATATCTTCATTTTTCAGTTACCCCCCGCCGTCTCAAATTATTTATCGTTTTTTTGGTTTACACGCCCCTTAAAAACTACTCCCTCCGGATAAAAAAAGGTGTCCACTTAACATTTTTTCTTGAGTAAAAAAGAGTGTCCACTTATCGAATCAAGAAAAAATTAATCTTATTTTTTCAGATTTGCCCTTATTAAGTACTATGCGATCGTGTTCTCCTGCTCTGATACTATGAAGATATTGATGAATTTAACCTAATTGGATCAAGGTGTTACACCCTGTATCTTAGAACTAAGTTTAGACTCGTATCGTTAAAGTTTTAGTGGAAAAACTGAAGGTTTGAACGTTTTGTGAAAATAATTGATAGGCCTATTTCGAGTAGCCGTAACCCCTTGATTAGTTGGGAATTTGGGAAAGTACCCTTAATAAAAGTTGTGTTACGTAGAAATACCTTTCTAACCATATAAGGACCACGCTTATCAGAGAGATTGGAGTAGGGAGATATGATCATTGCAAGATGGCAAATAGTAAGCCGCTTAAGATTCGATAGAATTGACTAAGTTTTCGATACGTCTGCCTTCCAGCCTAATTTCGTGAAAATTTGTTTAGAACTTGAGAAAACATAAAACATGGAAGTTGTATCCCTTTGAAGTACCTTTCCAACGGTACATTTTGGAGCCCGAACAGAGCTCTGTGCTAGGAGTTATGCCCATTTTACTAAACGCTGTTGACGAGTAGAAAAATATGAAATTTTGACTAAGTGTAAAATGCCAACGCTATTGACGAGCAGAAAAACGTGAAATTTTGACTAAGTGTAAAATGAAAAAGGAAGCTCGCCCAAAGTGAGGAAGGGCCAAGCCATAGAACGCGCTCAGCGAGGTAGGGGTCCAAAAAGTGAAAAAAATCGTCCAAGTGTAAAATGGATAGGGCTCGCCTTAGACTGCGCTCGGCGATCTTGGGGGTCCAAAATGCCCCATGCTATAAATTCAACACTTAACTCAAAATTTCATTTATTAGACATTCCAACTTCGTTCTAAAGCCCTAAGCAGTCGTTTTCCTCCTCTCTTTATCCTCCCACGTCAAGGTAAGATCCCTCTAACGATTCTTAAGTAATTCTAACATTAATTCATGATTAGTAACATGATTCTTCAACCAAAACATAGGATTTCCAAGGTAAATCCTTCTCAAGCGATTCAAAGCTAGGGTTTTGGTGTTCTTCGTCGGAGAAGCAATTTAGTTCATTGGATAGGAGCGATTACAGGTATGTGAGGATAATTCTCTACGTGTGGGAATGATAATGATTCTCCCTACACTATGTTTCTTTTACAATGTTACGAATTTCCTTAGAAATATAGTTCAGCTTAATCTCCTTGAATAGTTGCAGAACTTCTATTCCCTAGTTTCGTAGTTTGTTCATAACTTTCATTCCGAATGTTGTGAACCCAAAACGTAATCTAATTAGACTCGTGTTTTATACCCATGAGTCTCAGTCTAGAAACTCAGCATGATTATAAAGTAGTTAAAGTTTCAGTTCTCATAATCAGTTCATAAATTCATGTCTCAACTAGTATAGTAATAGTCAGTACTGCACACCAGCACCTCGGTATGCTTCCATGCCTCAGTATGAATTCATGTTCAGTATCTCATATCAGTATGTCAGTATGACTCTCAAAGCCTATGTTAATATGATTTCATGTCTCAGGATAGTAATGTTCAGATTTACTTATGAACAGTTAATGCTTTAAACTCTATAATCAGTTCACGAATACATGTCTCAGTCTAGTTCTATTCAGTATTCCAGTATTATGTAGTCCAGCATGATTCAGTATTCCAGTATTATGCATTACAGTATGACTTTCAGCTACTTGATATTCCATGAGTCTCAGCCATGAAAACTCAGTACTTCATTAGAGGCTTCATAGACTAGAGTACTTCATTAGAGCCATGAAAACTCAGTTCTATTCAGTCAGTGTTTTCAGTACTTCATTAGAGGCTTCATAGACTAGAGTAACAGTTAGACAGAGTCGCAGGCTTTTTATGTTTAGCAATGTTGGCTACAAATATGCTTTAGACTTATACTAGTATTTTCACACTTTGATTTATTTCATTCAGACTTTCAGTATATCAGAATGTATTAGTTTATTTTCCGCATTCAGTATGTTATGATATCACATGTTGATTCTGCCAGTCAGTTGGTTCGCTCGGTCATATGCAGTCAGGCACCGAGTGCCGTGTTACGCCCAGACCATGATTCGCGGCGTGACAAAGAAAATACATGGAAGATTAGAATAGAGTATGAGAGACAAGAAGAAAATGTATCCGATAAAAATTGACTAAACTGATTTGGTTTTGATTCTAACTAAACCACTGACTCAAACCGAGACTATGAACACCCATGTGTAGTGGTCTGCTAGATTGTTGATATTTATAGTTGACGAGGTGAGTATATGAATTTGTTTTAGGATTTTCGCATTGCGTATATAAAATTCAAGTGAGAAAACAGATGACTTTGGTTTGTTTTGTATGTGATTGATTTCCTTAACGAGCATTTTGTCTAAGGCAGTAAGGCGGATGATGATGGAACTATATGCGAATTCAAGATTTAAATTTAAATTTAAAAAAAAAAAAACTCATTTTGAGTTCAGATCTAATATTTATTTTACATGTACATCCAAAGGTGAATCCGAGATTTAGAGGATGTGGGTACCACTATTTTATGTAAAAAGTATATCTATCACTAGCGACAAAGATTCAATTGTTGAAAGAGTACCACCAATTAGAAAATTTCTTAAAAAGTAGCTTAATTACTACACATTATTTGTTTGATTACATTAATTTACCTTATTGTTCTTGAGTTAATTTCTTCACTTAGTATATTAGTTTGTGCCTATGATAGTTATTGTTCCTTTTCCTTTTTGACCGGCTTTAATGTTGCTTTATCTTAAATTGAAAATCTATCGAAAAAAACCTCTTCAGTTCTCAAGGTAGGGGGAAGGTCTGGATATACTCTACCCTCCAGGAAAAATAGATAAATAAGATTCCTAATTTTTAAGAGCTGTCAAATCACTAGGCCCATGTCCCTCCTTTATATAATTATATATATTATAAAGCATCTAATTATGAATTATTAACCTCTCTTCCTCATATTTGTGATCACCTCCCATTTTCCAGATCACAACTGGAAACCGCTGTTGTTAGATTTATCACTTTACACAAAGTTTTAGACGGTAATATTCAAGCTTATTTCCAGCAAAGCAGGCAAATAGCTAGCTGACTGATTGAAGCATCAAAAGCACATAGAAAGAATTGCAAAACTCATTTTCATTGGCAGCTTGTCATGGATCCCCTCCAAACACAGTGATTTTCTAAAAGGAATTCTTAAGAGTAATTTCACATATAGTCAGTCATTGGACTAGATGTCTATTGCAACAACGTCAGAAAACTAAAATATACATCAAATATCTGTGCCTTTCGCATTAAAAATCATCAAACAGCTCGGCATCAACAATTACAACTGTGTGTGATATAATTGCCAAATAAGCAATGCCACATCATCAACACTCATAACATAAACTCGGAGTGTTGATTTCTGTTCCCAAGAGTGGCTCAGGGAAAATTGGGTACAAAGTATATAAAATGGACATGATCAACTGGTGTAGGGTATCGGACATCACAAATTAACATGGTAAAGCATTTAACATTAGCTAAAGATTAAGAATTTTTCCAGTTCCAGTGCAAGAAAACTAGAAACATGCCGACCTCCACTCTTATGGCTTAACCATGTAATTCATGTATACCGTAGCGTCTACAAATATAAATTTTGAAGGGTCTGAAATTGGTTGGGACAAAATAGATCCAAACCAAAAACGTTGCATTGTCACAAAGTACAGTCGAGTTTAAGAGAAAGTTCAAGTCATTTAGTCGAACAATATCCCTTTAGATAAGCATGTATGCCCCCAACTTGTAACTTACGCGATAACATTTGCCACTTCCATGGAGGAGGATCCAATCTCCTTTATGACATTTCAACATTTGGAACACATGGGAAAATAAATTTGCATGTAAGCTGACACATTCTTTATGCAGAATACTACCAACTCAACAAAAAACACCATTTGATAATTAACAAAACAGCAAAATTATAACAGTAAATAATAAGAACTAAGAAGCAAGGGGAATTAAGCTAATGCCAGTAGGCTCTTTATACAATGTATACATGCTTAAACATACTTTATGTAGAAAGATGGGTGAACCCAACACTTGTGTGAAGCATTCAAGTGCCATAACCTAGGATTGGCGAATTTCCCTGTAATATAATACTATCATTCAGAGTTTTGAAAGATGGGTAATCATAATACTGTAATAATAATCATTGGGGAAAGGAACTTACAAAAAGTCGATGGGTTTGATTTTGAAGGCAAAAGGACTCTACCAACTGAAGACGGACTATAAAGACTAGGTTATTTTCCCTTCCCTAAATTATTATACAGTTGATTTCGGTTTCAGAAATTGTTTTTGTTTTGGACGATAATAATGTTCAGAAAAAGTTCAAAATGGTCCCTTATCTTTGACTTTAGACTCAAATCATCCCCTTCTTTCTAGGGGTTTGAGTCTTGGTTGGATATAATAGGAAAAACACTACGGAGTTTTTATTAAATTGCAAGTTCATGATTTCGCATTCCCTTAAAATATTCGGTAATTATTTCTTAAAACGAAATATTGGTAAAGATGGAAATGCATCCCCTAATTATTGGGTTTGGCGTTTAAAATGGAATATACCGGTAGTTAAGGGATTGCAATTACTTTTCCCCCGTAATGCTATATTTGTTATACTTATAATACGGAGTATTCAAAGAATCATGTTATTCCTGTAATTAACTCCTAATAATTGATAGACCAGGTAAAACTCTTGATATAAGGGACCCACATAAAAATCAACACCAACTTTATATAGTGTTTGGTTAGATGTTGGAGATTTAAGAGCCGTTGCGGCATAGATTTTTTTTTCTTCAAACCACTGTTTGATTACACATTGAACTGATTTTTGATTAGTTTTTTGAGGATGAGTGTTTCAAGTTTGAAAAATTGGCCTGTTTTCCAAGTAAATGTCATTTTCAGCTCATAATAACATAACTTCAATTTCCAAATATCATATTTCAACTTCAACTTCAGCTTCTCTCTTTTCAAGTTTCAACCAAATACGGCCAGACCTCTTTATACCAACATTTCACTAAAACGATCAAATTTTCTTTGGAATCGATTTTATGTTATGTTAAATTATATGTTCTCTATAAGAATGTTTTGTTCGAGCAACCAAAAAGGTATCGGGACAAACGACGCTGTTTTACAGAGGTTTGACTGCATATGTTTAAACACCTACTTAATCCTTGCATAGAAATTAAAATTAATTAATACAATGTTTGATTGTTCCATTTCGTTTTCCTCATAAATCATACATGCATCATTTCGTTTTCCTCATAAATTATACATGCATAAGTTATGCAACAATCTATATATTATTTTATGTGTGATATAATGTGAAACAAGAATGCTAAGTGTTGCTTAACGAATATTAAAATGATCAAACTAACCTCGTAAAAGGGCACTCCGGTGCATTATCACAAAGTATAATCGAGTTTCAAAGAAAGTTCTAGTCATTTGGTCGAACAAGGCTTTAGAGACAAACAATCATCTTTTCCTACATTGTAGAGTCACAACACAAGTATGGGCATTATTTATCAGTTTGGCCAAGGTGAATTGGTCAATGTCAGAACACACTGCAGATCTCCTAAGCTACTGGATTAGGAGGGGAGGTAGCAAGAGTCAAAAGATGTGGTGGAAGACAATACCTGCTTGCATTTGGTGGAACATTTGAAAAGAAAGAAAAGATAGGATCTTTGAAGACAAAGAAAGCTCCATACAGAAGATCAAGTGGAAGGTCATCACTTCTTTAGGTTTTTGGTGTAAAGAACAACGTATAGAAGAGGAAGTTCAGTTAGTGGATTTCATAGGATTATTGTAACTAGCTCTTAGTAAGTGTAAATTATTGGAGGTGGCCAGCATGCCCTTAATATTGAGGAATACGAAGTTACCGATTTCAAAAAAAAAAATATCCCTTAAGATAAGCATGTATGCCCCGAGGTTGTGACTTACGCGATAACATTTGCCACTTCCATGCAGCAGGGCCGGCTAGACCCCAAAGCAAGTCAAGCACTTGCTTGCTTTGGGCCCCAAGAATTTGAGGGCCCCAAAATAATTATTATTTTTCCATATATAGTATATAATTATATATTTCTTATCATTGATAAATTTATTTCTTTATTTTCACATTAATGTTTAATGATTTGATTTTTTTTCTCTCTCACTAAATAGTTCTTTCCCGTCTTAAATTACATGTTTTAGTTTGAATGGCCATGAAGTTAGAAATACATGTAGATTGCTGAATGATGTAATCTATAATTATAGATGCATATAGTCCCTTAAATCTTGTGATCTTAAACTTGTCATGTAAAATATAGAGATTGAAAACTTACTAAATATATAAAGAAACACTCTTTTTGGGATGGAGGGGATACTAATTAATATTTTTGCCAATTTCATTTTACTTTATAGCTGAATTCTTTTTCACTATTCACTAATCACTCACTTAACTCTATCTAATAATTCAACTTATCATTTATTTTTCTCACATATATTGAAAGTTTCATGGGTTCTCTTCTTTCGGTTGTGATGCAATCAAACATGCAAGTGCCTCGACAAACAAAGTTTGCAACGTTTAACTCATTCAATTATTTTATAATATATAAAACCAAGTTCTTATTTTTTTTTTTTAATTCCTCATATTCACTTGCCTAATTTCAATCAACGATGCTCATTATATAATAAGGTCTCTTATAAAGATTTAGCTGCTATTGAGCACATGGAAAAATTTGCATGCAAGCCGACATATTCTTTTTGCAGAGCACTACCAACTCAACTAAAAACACCATTTGATAATTAAGAAAACAACAGAATTAAAAAAGTAAAGCTAATGCCAGTAGGCTTTTTATACAAGGTCCAGATGCTTAAACATACTTTATGTAGAATATTATCAACTCAACTAAAAGCATCATTAGATAACTTTAAAGAAAACCAAAATTAGAAAGGTGACGGATGAGAATTATAAAGTGAGGAGTTAAGCTATTGGCAGCACACTCTTTATATAAGCCCCAAAAGCATGTATCCCATTTGGCAGATTGAGTACAGTCCCAGTTTTATGATCTAAATTATAAAAATACAAACAGCCGCTGTTCAAAAAGTACAACAGAAGTTCACCGTCTTGGTTGTAGAAAAGCTTTATCTTCTGATACATGTCTATAGGTACTTCCCCGCCGTAAGGGAACCCAAAAGGAATCTTAACCTTATACCTTTTGTTCCATGCCCACATTTCATAGTCCTCCAAGATCCATATATCCACTGCAGGCTCAGGGAAAAGCAAGTGACAAAAAGACAAATGGTTTTCCTTCACAAAGAGAGTCATCATTTTATGCTCCTTCACTGTGTTGCACACACTTCCAGGATGAGGCTTAACAGAGAGTTCTTCCTTATCCATTGTAAAAACAATGATTCCGTTATTTTGACAACTATAAGTAAGGCCCTTCTTTTCTAAATCGGCGTAAATGATCCAATGCAATGCTCCATTAACAACTGTTGAAGAGCTATACGGCAAAAAGTTGAAATTAGCGGATGAACGGGTTTTCCTCCAAGTCCGTGTCTTGAATATATATACTAAATACTGACAGAAACTGCCTCGTATTTGCGCATAAAGAAGTTTGAATTCTCGAGAAAAATAAAGCGCACACAATCGGCCGCGTTCAAATGTATGGCGTACAAATACTTCCTCTAGTGTTATGGGGTTCAAAACATAATATTTAGTAGGAGGCCACCAAGAACTACTCATAAACAGAAGAACTCCTTGACAAGAGTATACAATATGAGGGGAGTAGTAGTATGGTCCCCACTTAAGCGCAGGTTGGGGAGAAAGGTATGGATATGTAAACTTGTGCTTGTTAGCAAAAGACACATAAAGGTGTTTGTCACCCTTGCCAGAAGGACTTAAATTATCATGATGCAGAAGAAGCAGGGGTCTAGCTCTGCTGAGATGTAATGTGGTAAAATAGTGTGATGAGATCAAAGCTCTCAAATCCCTACAGTCCCTTCGACATCTAGCAAGGGTACGTATCGGAAGTCTAGTCAGGATATCAATGATGAGACAATCAGGCAACCATCGAAAAGTTTCAGCAAGTTGGTCGTCGTCATCACCCCTACATATTTTGTCAAATAGTGAACCCAACACTTGTGTGAAGCATTCAAGTGCCATAACCTAGGATTGGCGAATTTCCCTGTAATATAATACTATCATTCAGAATTTTGAAAGATGGGTATGATAATAATAATAATAGAAAAGAAACTCAAATCATAAAAACATGGACATGAGCAGGTAGGTAAATCTGATAGAAGCAAATCAAGAAGATATATAACTACTGGGGAAAGGAACTTACAAAAAGTTGCAGATCAGATGGGTTTGAGTGGGCCTAAATAAAGACTAGGTTTTTTTCCCTTCCCTAATTTGTTCAGGAATCCATCGCTATACAAATTGTTTTTGGTTTTGGACTTAATAATGGTCCCTTATCTTTGACTTTGGACTCAAATCATCCCCTTCTTTAAAGGGGTTTGAGTCTATATAATGGGGGGAAAACATAAGTAAGCAAATTTTGAGAAAATTTTACAAAGTCAAATCCCAACCAAGATTCTCTCTTCCCATAAAACACTCAATTAAATATAGCAAATCCAAGATTTCTCATTCCCTTAAACCGAAATATTGGTAAAGATGGAAATGGATCCCCTAATTATTGGGTTTTGGCGTTTAAAATGGAATTCCCATTATAGCGGCAGCTAGCCCCTTGTTTGGATGGTTGTTTACTGTGGTTCATTATTGTAGGGTTTTCATTGATGCCACATTTATTTTTACTGTTCTTAAAATTATATTGCAAGATGTCGTAAACCCTTTGTAATTCTGTGATTTCTATGTCCAGTTTTTCTATAGCGCATATGTTGCTATTCAGAGAGTGCATTTTACTAGCGAAGACTTTTTGCATTGTAATGCTCGTAGTTGAATGTACCAAAAAAGTACTTTTTTAAAAATTATATATGTTGTCAATCATATTGCTTTGAACTGCTTGTCCCTATCTGACTTTTCTTATGTTTTCTCTTGAGCCGGTCTTTCGGAGATCGCCTCTCTACCTTCCAAGGTAGAGGTAAGGTATGCGTACACTCTACTGGGCAAAATTATGCCTAGTCGGCAGAGGTTTAGCGTAAGACAAACTTTTATCCAAAATTATGCCTTAAAGCAAAACTCTGCTTAAAAGGCAAACTTCTGCCTATATAGGCCTAATTTTGATGCAAAACCTCTGCCTTGCGATTTTTTTTTTTTTTAAATTTTCGTATGAACAGGGGTTCTAACTCGGAAATAGATTTTTAGGTGAAGGACAAAAATTAAAAATTCCAAATTTGAGGGGCAAAAATCGTTGGCCATTGCCTTTGAAGGGCATCCACACAAAAAAAACGATAAATCAAAGACCTCCAATTTGAAGGTCAAAAATTAAAGACCAGCCCAAATTCACTCAGCCCACGTAGCAATCCTTATTTGCTGATACTATAACCGTTTTTCATCGATGCTTAATTACCAATAGTTACTCTGCCCAATTAATTCTCTGCTTATATTTTCCCCTCATATATACTATCTTCTTATTCTTTCTTTTTTTTTTGTCTATTCTCCATATGTTGTGCCTTTGTGCATAATTTACTGTGCACTAAAAATATCGTGTATGATCTTATTTTTTAAGCTTTTCATTTTTGTAAATTAGTTTTTGATATCATATATCGATTCTAAGCAACAACGCAATATGATGGATTTTAGTTTGTTTTCTTACAATTATCATTCGTAGTGCATCAATTTTTGATATGTTGTTTCTTGTAGGATTAAAGAGAAGATCAAATGATCTACACATGAAAAGAAGACTAGAAAATGACTATGGGGAAATTTGAGGAGAAGGACAAAGGCATTATCATCACTAGCCACTTGACGTGAATATTCTTTTTGGTAATGTTTTTTCTTTGTTTCATCCAAATAGTTTAATATCATTTAGTACTTTTTAAATTTGACTTTGCAAAAGGAAAATCAATTTCCTTTTCATCACATGCAATGTATCTAACTTTTTTTTTTTTAAATAATTGGAGTATTTAAATGACTTAATTTATTTATACTGAATGTTTTTTGCTCTTTTTGATATTTTTTTTTGGCTTGATCTCCTTTTAGTTCATTATTTTAGCCAGATAACTAATTTTTTCTCTTTATTTTGGTAGGTGGTTAGAGATGTGATTAACTGTCAAAGAATAGAAATGTTGAAAGAAATTATCTACAAAATAGTTAATTATTTGGTTCATCGCCATTAATTTTGCATGCTAGAAGGTTTGATTTTAGTTTTAACAGATTACGTCACTAAAATTAAATTCTATTTCTCAATATACAACTAAAAATTAAATTGAACGTTTTTATTTGTGTGATTATTATTATAGTTAAACATAATATGAAGCCTACGAAAAATTATTTTTAATTTTACCTTTTATTTTTAGTACTCCTTAAAAAATTCTTATATAAATGTTTTAACGATACATTTAATTGTACATTACATTAAAGTATAGGCTCCAAATAACACAAATGTATGAATTAGCTAATGAACTATGAATTAGATAATGAACTAACACCAAAAGGATGTTGGCGGTTTTTTCCCATAGAAGAAAAGGATAGTATCAAAAGTAATACTGGGAACTAACAATCATTTCATATCACTAATATGCATCACTTCAGTTATGCCTATATTTAAGTTTGTTTGGGTATTTTGTTTGTTCTTTTCTTTTTCGCCATTCTTTTCCTCATCCTTTTTTTTATTTAATACAATTCAACGTAATTCTAAAAACACAAAAGTCACAATAGAAAACCCAATCATTTGCTTTAATTAGTAAAGCCCAAAAAATAGTAATTTCCATTATTCATTTTATTAGAAATTTTAAAAGTGTCTACTAAAAAATAATTACCTTCCATTTAGAGCCCAAATTTAAAATGTAACCAAAATGCTTCACATTAACAAGTAACTAGGGAAGATCAACATTTTATATATTAGTATTGGCACCCTTATAAGTTAAGAAATGTGTATACACACATGAAAGAAACCATTTTTTTTTTTGGTGTAGCTATCATAGTAGATGGTTTATAAAGGATTAAACGAAACTGGCTACCTCTTAAGTTTGCATTTTCAGTTTTTTCACAGTTTTTTCTTAATTTCCATTCAAGTTAACATATATTGATTTAGATGAATAATTTCATATTCGATCTTGATGTGTATTAATTTATCTAAAGAATCATGAATTAAAAAAATGAAAAGATGTTTAATTAAGAAATATTATTTCTTTTACAAAATATATAACATTAATATTGTTCATATTTTGTATTTTCTTCACGGCCGCGCGAAGCGCGGACAAGTACACTAGTATATATTATAAAGCTAGACATAGATAAGGTGATGTGACACCTCTCTATGACCAGCATTCCTATTTATCTTTTTTCTCATTTTTTGAATTTTTTTCCTTCATTTCTCTATATTATCTAATAACTAGGATTATCAAAAGCCTCATATAATAAATATTTTTTTTTTTGCACGGATTGTCCTTCGTTTGGGGTGGTTTTTAATTTTTGCCCTTCAAATTGGTGGTCTTTAAATTTTGCCTTTCGCCTAATACTCCGAGGTTGTGGGGTTCAAACCCCAACTCAGTTAAAAAATAAAATAAAATCGCAAGGCAGAATTTTGCAAATTCTGTACATGTATAAATTCTGTTTTTAAAAAAATTCTACCCGAAGAGCAAAAATTAAAGACCACCATTTTGATGGACAAAAATTAAGGACCACCCCAGCGAAGGACAATCCTGCAAATTGCCCAAGATTTTTTGGCAGTAAAGCCCGCGTAACCGCATAATTCAGTCAGCCCACGTAGCAGAGAATTAATTTAAGATGATTTTTATGATAGATACATGTGCTAAATGTTTAATGTTGAAAGAAACTGAAAAGTTTATAACTCCATCCTTTAATTCTCCTATAACACCTTCATATACTCTTCCTGCGTGCTACCTACCCCTATTTATTTATTTTTGGTACCCCTCCCCCCCCCCCCCCCCCCCCCCGCAACATGAGTTACATAACAAAAGAGTTCGTTGTTGTGGAAAGCAATGATTTTTTTACTTTCTTTTATTCATTTCTTCCAAATACGTAATTTTCTCTAGATATATTATGTATTTCATTACTTCTTGCAAAGTTATTTTCAATTCTAAGAATAATCAATATTAGAAGGGCTGCCTATCATTCCCGTATACTGTTTCACTTGTGAGAAGGTAAATTTAATACCGATAATCTTTTTCTGTTTTTTCCTTCATAATGTCTGATTCTACAGTTTTTTTATACTGATGTATGACAAAGTCTAACAAATCCAAGATTTTGTACAAATTCAGAGGAAAAGAACTCCTACATTCTTCCTCAGGTATCAACTTTTTTATTGTCTATTCGTATTTGTAAATGATAATCTATAAACCTGGTGTTGAAGTACTTGCAAGTTGGAACAAAGAGGAATCAAACACCAGCAAAAAATCACCATGAATTCATTAGCTACCCAGTTTATTTATGGACCAAGAAAAAAATATTGCTCTTGCAATGTTCATAAAAGAAAAAGATCAAGAACGAATATTTTCGGCATTACTTTAAGTACACAAAGAAATAAATTTTCTCCTCCTCCTTTTTCGACTTTCTCTGATTATTTTAACGCGTTAATTACATTTCCGAAATTATAGGATAAGTGTGATGAATAGAAAGCAGCAAAGGGAATTTGAAAAGAATTATGAGAAGAAATTGAAAATTTATTGGCATGAAAAAGGAGAAAAGTTTTTCATTTTTTGGAATAGTATAAAAGAAGATAGAACAAGAACGATAGTAAATTGGCAAAAAGAAAAACGAATAGGAGAAGAAATGTCGATTAGACGCCACAACTTGCGATGCCCCTTATTTCTTTTTTTTTCTTCTACTTTTAATTTCATATTTTCTTTTTAATTAATGGAAGGTAATTTCTTAAATATTAAAAGTTTTACTACTATCTAATGCACCAAGTAAATATAGAGTTTCGCTTTAGACTTTTCAATGTTGTGCCGCTATGGCAATTTCATTTTAATTTACTTTTTCGATTACTACAAATGTATAGGTCATGTTTTAATTTTACTTTTTGTTTAATTTTGTTTATTTTTTATTTTGTAAAATACCTTTAGCTTGACTATAAATTAGTAGTATGTTTAGTTGTGAAAGAAAAATTAAAGATATATTTAGTATTTGGCATAAAGAAACCTACTCTTTGATAGCGTAAAAGTGTGATTAAATTATCAGCCTATATAAATTAGATCATTTTTTAAACTAACCCCTTAAGTATAATGACAATGAAATATATTATGTGACAGATAAAAAAAAATAAAAAAAATTATGTGACAGTGAAGGGATTTGTTAGTTTTTTGTTACTACTCAGTCATTATCACATCCAATCATGTTAACTTTTATTTTCTCCTTCAACCACTATTCTTTGATTGGGTCATAAAATTATGTCCATCTATTAGAGAAAAAAATATAATTCAATAGATTTCTAAACGATCAAAACTCATGTGCAATTATTCAATACTATCATTAACATTATGAATATTATTTTTCTCCAGCTATAAAGGATAGTATTAAAACTAAAATTTCAAAATATTCATAATCTAACAAGGCAATGTAACTATATATGGGAGTACAGGCACGCAGGAGTCTTTGAAATTGAAGTTTTTAAGCTTTTTTAGTGTTAAAGTTAATTTAAATTATCTATTTTAGTACCCAGATAGAAAATATCATCTAATAAATCTGATCAAATTTTGTATGACTGCGCGAAGCGCAGAAATATTCACTAGTGTCGTATAAAGTAGCAACAAGCAGCAAAGCACTTGACAAATAATGAAGAGGTTGCTATTCTTTCATTAATATAGCAGTGTGTCCATTTTAGGATGTCCCTTAGTCTTTTTTTCGCACGGCTTGTCCTTCATCTGGGGTGTTAATTTTTGCACTTCCAATTGTGGTCTTTAAGTTTTGTCCTTCGCCTAATAAAGCTCGACTCGAGGTTGTAGGTTCGAACCCCAACTCAGTAAAAAAACAAAAAAAATCACAAGGCAAAATTTGCATGGGCAGAGGTAGAATTTCTGCCCATACAAATTCTGCCTTAAGGCTTTGCATGAGCCGATTTGGGCCTTAAGGGCAAAAGTTAAAGACCACCAATTAGAAGGACAAAAAATTAAAGACCACCCCAGCGAAGGCCAATCCTGCAAATTGCCCTCCCTTAGTTAAGAGCTTTTATCTCAGGCCCAGAGTTAAAATTTCCCAATAACAATAACCTTTTTTTTGCGCGGATTGTTCTTCATTTGGGGTGGTCTTTAATTTTTGTCCTTCAAATTGGTGTCCTTAAGTTTTGCCCTTCATCTAATACCCCAAGATTGTGGGTTCGAATCTCAGCCCAGTAAAAAAAAAAAAAAAACTGCCTTAAGGCAGAAATTTGCAAATTCTACCCATGTGCAAATTCTGCCTGTAAGGCCCAAACTCTGCCTTACATGGACAAAAGTTAAAGACAATCTTTTTGAGGGCCAAAAATTAAAGATCACCCCCAGCAAAGGACAATCCTGCAAATTGTCCTGTTAACAAAGTGACCAACCCAAATTATTATTCACCGATCCTATAACATCCCTACTAAACCAAATTAAAATGGAGGCGTCCCTGAAAATGCACTAAGATAATGACATTCATTATGGTTATGACACCTTTTTGTGCAACACCTAAATCTCTATCACAAAATGTAGCAAGAATAAGCTCATAAGGGTTTGTAAAGTGTACCATCATAAGCTCATAAGGGTTTGTAAAGTGTACCATTTTTTGTTTTCATTTTCCCTTCTCCACAAGAGAGTTCAGTGGAAGCTGTAATGATACAAGGGCTAAGTGCATTGCTCTTTTTTCCTCCTCTGGGAAGTAAGCTAGTGGAACTAATGATGAATAAGGAGGACTAAAGCAAGATTTTGTGATTATTAAATTGTGTAACTATTTCATCTAAAAGCTGAAATTATTAAAGAGTACACTTCCATTTACTAAATTATATCTTTAATACACCCTTTCGCATGTGAACGTGATGTTTCCAGTGAGCTAATTTATTTATATTTATGATGAAGGCAGGCAATGAGATTTGAACGCATATCTTTAATACACCCTTTCGCATGTGAACGTGATGTTTCCAGTGAGCTGATTTATTTATATTTATGATGAAGGCAGGCAATGAGATTTGAACGCAGGTCCATTGCATGTTCTTATACCATGTTGAATTGTGTGACCATCTCATCTGCGCTTAAATATTAGAAAGTGCACAACTTTTGTTTACTTAATTATACCTCAATAAAGCAAAGGCTTCAGCCAAAATCAAGTATCAGTTACAGCTGCTAATAATACTCATCTTCAGAGCTAAGTCCTGCGTAGAAGAGTCTAATGCCAAGGCTGATAATGCGTCTTAACAGAATGAAACCTTTAGAGGACTAATCATCCTTTTTTTCTCTTTTTTGATAATTTCGAGGACTTATATCCTTTATAGTTACATCTTGAGATAATTAATGCACGATGACAAAGTCACCACCATTCACATGAAACCAAAGAAAAAGACTTCTAGAGTTGAAGCAAACTTTAGTTCCATCACTCTTCCCAGAACAAGAAATGCTATTGATTATGTAAAGATTGTGCTAATTTACAGTTGACATGGAATCTTTATATGATGTATAAAAACAATTCTATCATCTATAAACATAACTAAGTGATTGACTGATCTTTTAATTGATTACTGATTAAATTACTCAAAATTGAAACTTGCTGAGAACCCTATAAGAAATGTAGGCTAGCATAACTGAACTAATGAATTTCATTCTGAGAAGCAACCTGTGATTCTCTCAATCTGGAATCCCTTCCCAAGTCACTTTCGATGTTGTCATCAGAAACTGATCTGTCTATTTTCCTTCTCTTACTGCCTCTATTCGATTTATCTGATTTCTCATCAATAAGTGACAATAAAGTTTGAAGACGTTTAGAACGCGAAGTATTACTCTGACCATCTGAAACAACTTCAGCTTTGGAAGTCCGGCGAAATTTACGCAGAATCTGGAGGAAATATATTAGGAGAGCAATGAAGCATGCAATCCCACATATAAGAAAGAGGCCTGAAAAGCTTCTCAAGTGAAGGCGATCTGATTCAAGCTCAGCATTGTCTAAACTGCACGCACTTCTTGCTAACCACTTGTCATGTATCCGTTGGAGATCTCCATTCTCCGATAGTGTTAAAATTGCAGTTGACAAGTCGACAGCTAAGGGAGAGTCCCGAGGAAATGCCTATTCAGAATAAAAAGCACAAAATGAGAGAGGAAAACATGATTGCTGGATTCTGTGTCTACAACAGATAAATAAAGAATCTAATAAACTTTATAGAACTGCAGAACCCTGACATCAAATCATGCTACAAACAATTCAAGGACAGAAACTTTTAAGTCAATGAAAACTTCCTTAAGAAGTGCCTGAACCTGAAACACCAATATCACTTTCACCTCAAAGACATTTTAGATAATTTTGATTTGCAAATATCAGACATGGAATAAACTCTCTATCTCCTCGAGGTAGGGGTAAGGTCTGCGTATACTCTACCCTCCCTAGACACCATTTGTGGGAATATACTGGGTATGTTGTTGTTGCAATAAACTCGCATTCTCGGGTGTGTAATGAATCCTCCAGGACTTTCTATGACATTCAACAACTCTTTTACATGCATTTGTTTTCACACACAAACGAAATGCAACTCTTAATATGTACGACACTCTTCCCAATTTTCTTCAGAACCAGAAAACTCCAGATAAGCTGCAAATCCTCTTTCATATAAAGGATTAAACCAAGGAGTACTTACAGAATCAGGATATAAAAAAAGGCAAAAAGAAAGAGCAGGAGGCACACAGAATGAGGAAAAATGAAAAAAGAAAAAGCAGTAGGAATAGAGAAACTTACAAAACCCCATCCACTTTTGGTGAATTCTTGACCTACAATCCTGAATTTGCACTGATTTGACAGGAAAAGTTCTACATATGGTCTTTCATCCACTACTGCAGCTACACCCCCTTTTGCAGGACCACGTTGAAGTGCTGTAGCATATTGTTCCGGCGATCCAAGGGCAACAAGTCTGGATTTTGGTATACCAATTTCCTCCAAATACCGCTCTGCAAAAGAACCCACTTGGAACCCGATAGGTTCATCAATTTCTTTCAAGCTTTCGATTCCTTTAATAGGAGAATATAGTTGTTGCACAGTGAGGATGGAGGTCAAACTTGCAGTGTAACTTGAATTTATTATCAAGACCACAAAGAGCCATATGATCAGCACCATGCGACCAAGCGTACTTACAGTATTCTCTCCTGTGTAAAAGATGATAAAAGTTAAAGGAGTAAACATAGGATGCACCACGAAACAAATATACCGAACTATAGTTCACTTACTATGGGCGAAAAAGAGAGTTGAAAGGCTGAACCTGCAAGAAGAACAAATAATTGTCAGACAAATAGTCTTTTTACAACAGAGATTTTGAGCTCAAATCAAGTTCAATTGAACAATTAAATGGACCGTGGCCAGTGCTCACATAAAACTAAAGCCATAAACCATATGAATGCTCAAAGAACTTCCAGCTTTATATGTTCCCACTTTCGCAAAAAAAAAAAAAAAAAAGTAGGTTGCTGGAGATTCACCATTTTACGAAAACTATGAATTCCAGAAACCTAGGAACGTTCAATCAAAGAACTATTGTATGAGCATCAACTGCATTCATAACTTATATAGAGAATAAAGAACTAAAATTTACAAAGTGCCAGGTGCAATTTATGAACTTCCAATCATTGAGTAGAAGGATCAAAGAGTCCCATGGTATAAAGGAGGAATCGGAGGCACTTTAGCAAAGTTTAAAGTCGAGGCAGGTGGTGTTAACCAACATAGGTCTTGAAAGCTGTTATAAGTATTGTAAGATAAGCAGTCGAGCGAATAAATCGCAATGAAGTAGCTATAACAGCATGATATCTCTCCATTGTAGCGGTTTGACCCATAGCTATCAAGCTGTTTTCCGAACTCATATAAAATTTAGGTACAAATAGAAAGATACAAATGATACATGTAACTGTAAGTTTTGACATAATAACAATCATATCATCAGGAACCAGCATTTTTATCCCACAATCTAATTTTTCTTGTTCAATTAAGAGGAGAAGAAAATAAATGTATGGACCTATGTCACTAACATTAGGGTGTTTTTAGGCAAATCCTAGGCTCTTATTGGCATATACATACACATTCCGCACCACCTTATTGGTTGGGCCTGCTCACAACCCTTTAGTTAGCAGTTACAATGTCCGGTAAATAACATGCAAGTATTGGGATTATGATGCTTCTTTTGTCAACGGTCTTTGTTCTCACCATTTTGTAACTTCATATGAGAATGTTAACACTTTGTAATGGTTTTTGTTATTTCGTAAAGCTAATTGATGCAAGATGGGGAAATCATCCTTTTGTTTTCTTAGAACATTCATGTATGCACATAAATACATTATGATTTTTTATTTAAAGTGGCATTTCCGCTTTCCACATGGGACTTCTGGAGGTAAGGAATTATGTCCTCCTACTTTATGTATTCACGTTTTGGTTGTTAATATACATGAGGGATCAATGCTAGACCCTCTGCCACATTAAGGTTGATTTAACCGGAAAAAGATGAGGAAAAAGAACCTTTGATCTCACCATAGAATCGTTATCAACTGCTGTTTGGGAGGCCCACGAAACTCGTCATTGGTTCGGTGCTCTAAAATCCACACTACCATCCCAACAAAGAGAAAGAAAATAGTGATAACTCCCCACATTTGAGCGGAAAAGGGTCTTAGGAAGGCCCAACCACCTGAATTCAACTTTTGGAATGGAGCCACAACAACAAGTCCAGATGCGACATATGGCTGTGTGAAATCGACAATTCTAGTCCGATTCGTAACTATTGCAATATCACCAACAACACCATCAAATTTCTGGGAGCACACAAAAATAACTAATTTAAAATATAGTTAGACTCATCTAATGTTAGGTAAATATGGATATAACTTACCCCGGCTGTGATTAGCTTCACCATATCAGTGTAGCTTGGATTTTCATGCCCGTTTCCATAGGGGACAAATTGATGTGGAACAGCATATGGCAATAAGTTTACAGCAGCAGTGAATACATCAATGCAAAAACCTTTAAAATTGTTAGTGCCTTGAATTTGAGACACAAATTCCCGGTAACTAACTCGGATGGGCACCCCTATTCTCAGTTGCTTACCATTGTTTGGAAAAACCCATCCACGAGGTTTTTGAACATTGTTTCCAGGCCATACAACACTATAAATCTTTTGGTTTGCACTTGAACGATTAGGTGGACTCGAGTAAAAGGTCTCGGGAGGCAAGATGGACAAGCCAGAATAGTTAGACCAGTAACCAACACGCCGAAAACCAGTTCCAATTACATTTATGATATCATATGCTGGACGAATAAGAGAATTGTCAGGACTAAACTTGAATGGCCCCGTCAAACCGATAAAATCACTCTGCAACAAGTTCTTCAGCAGAAGTGGCCCACCATCAAAAATACTCATTGCTTCAAGGTGAAGATTACTTCCTTCAGCTGATTGCAACTTAGTATCATTAGAAAACGAAACCCTCCCTCCCTGATTAAAAAATGAATCTATAGCATGTGCAACTAGCCAAACCGTGTCATATGCATGAAGTGCATAGGAATTTAGCCCTAATAAGCCACCTGTCAACTTGTTCCATCTAGACGAAAACGCTCTTTTATTTTCAGAGTCTGGAGTGTGTTGACGCAAAACGAGAACTCCTTGCATGGTATCCATAGTTTCTAGTGGAAGGGGAGAAGACGAATCTAACACAGTGGTGAGCCAATCTGTGGATATCCAGACATAACCATCACCCATCATTCCAAGATAGTGTGCCACTGAAAGTACCATGAACCCTACCTTGGGATATGCATGTAGAACAATGACTCTAGATTCCATTAGGGCAACCTTTACCAGAACATCCATAATATCACCTCGGGTTACAGTAGCTCCAGGGGAAATCCCTGCTTTATATGAGATGCGACAGCGCCTCGATGCAAGTGTATCGTCTAACGCAGAGATACCATTTCTCCCATAGTCATCATCAATAAAAATCGCAATCGCCTCCTTCCAACCATAATATTCTATGATCTCAGCTATTGCAGTCATCTGGTACAGATCACTTTGAGTTGTCCTGAGAAAATAAGGAAACTGAAGAGAGGAGAGTGTGGGATCAGTAGCAGCAAATGATAAGAATGGAACTTGGAGTTCATTAGCAACATGGGATATCGTATGGGCCACTACAGAGGATTGTGGTCCTATTACTGCAACAACATCAGTCTCCATAAATTTCAAGGCTGCAAACAAAAAAGAAAGTGTTAGTCTTTGAATCTCAAATTTACCCTTAAATGAGAGAATTGGAAAATAATCAACCACTGCCATCATAGTTCGGTTTCTAATAGCACAAACCATCAGTTATCTACAGTCAAACCTCTTTATAACAGCATCATTTGTCCCGATATTTTTTGGCTGCTATAGCGAAATGTTGTTATAGAGAACATATAATATAACATAACATGAAAGGTCAATTCCACAAAAAACATGGTTGTTATAGTGAAATGTTGTTAAGACGGATGACTGTTATAGAGAGATCTGGCTGTATATCAACTGAGCCTAAGGTAGTGTAACAGATATTAAAGGAAATGAACAGAGAATAAAGTACCTCCGACCATGCCAAGAAACCCACTGCAATTGGAATTTTGCAACTTCACAACAAGTTTGGTTCCTTGGAGGACGCTAGAGTTGGAATTAACATCTTTGACAGCCTCCTGAATTGCAATCTTGGCAACTCTTCCAATTGTAGAGTCAAATGTAAAAATAGCTCCAACGTTTACAACAGCTGGCCTTGACGTCCCATTTCCACTCAACCCATCTGAACTCACTCCAAGGCATACCAGACAAGAGACAAAAATCCAAACCACATTCATCCTAGATGAACGGCACACCAGGATCTTTGCGTGCTTAATTAACATTCATCCTACCACTTCCTTCTACAAGATAGGATTCTCAAACAGTTAGGTTCATTTAGAAAGATCATACCACATCAATATATATCAATGCTTTAACATATTATCGAGTAAATGCTATGAAAGCTGTATAAACTACAAAATTCCAACATCAAACTTTATATACTATAATTAAATATTTATCAAATATACAAGCACTCACAAAAGAAAGAGCTCGTGCATATGCATTACACTGAAAAAAAAAAAAAAGGAAAAAAGTAACAGCTAGCTTAAACTGAAAAAAGGAATTAGATTCTATGCTAAAATTAAAGTGTGACATAAGTAGTCACTAGAGAGGAACCATTATTGTGAACACCTAACTTTCCTAAATGAATAAAGAGTGAGAAAGAAGCAAAATAAAGCAGAAAAGGAGGCAGATTCTTTTAGCCATGAGACAAGTACAGGAATAGATGTCATAAGTGATAGATTAATAGTAACAAGCAAGGGAAAAAAGAGGAGCAGACATAGTAAAAGATAGAAAAATGAATAGGGACTAAAGTCAAGACTTTGAACATACCCTTTTACCTCTGAGCAAATCCCTTTGTATCTTCTTCCTGCTGCTAGCAAAATGATGAGCAACTACTTAATTACTCTTTTTATTTTTCAAGAATCTGGCAGTTAGGAATGACCCTTCTAATTCTTTAACTGAAAAAACTTAAAAAGTTGAAATCTTGGTTGAGTAAAACTGGAAAGTTTGGAACTTTGAGAATCCCAGTGAAATTGTTGATTCTCTTTGGCAAGTATATATAGGGAATGCCCCAAACAATTCTTTTATTCAAAAGATTGGTTTTTTTTAAAATGGAAAGTTTGAAACTTGGCAAAAAAATCCAGAAGAATTTATTTAAGAAGGAGAGTGAAAACAAAGTCAAAGATTAGGACTTAGGAGACAAGAAGGAAGGACGACTCTTATAAGCACGTGAATATTTAAGTTCTGAAAAAGAGGACAGCAAAAAAAGATGGGAAAAAAAAAAAGGTGTTCGTAACTTAAATTAAATTGAGAAAAAGGGAATTTTTCACGTTCATTTGGAGTGTACACCATTCACAAGGAAGAATAAGAGAGTTTGTGATTTGGCCAAAGCAAAGAATAAAGTGTGTTCGGAATAATTTTGAAGTCTTTATCTTTGATGGGGCTATAATTATTTCAGTTACAATAACAAACATTCTGCAACTTGCGTCAAAAATATCTAATAATTGTCTCATTTTTTTGTATTTTAGGAAGGAAACTTCAGGACTTGAAAGGGAGTTGTGATCACGTTTTATTGAAAATAAATGAATGGATGGAATAATTTTGTTGCGGGGGTAGGTTGTGGAGTTATAATTGAAGTTACAAGTTTTGCAGAATCTAATAACTTTGATCTAAATCTTATATTTGTGTTAAAATATCTACTTAGTATGTATAAATAATTTATTCAAATCTAGCGAGCAACAAGAATATAATTATGATACAAATGGACTAGAAGCGATAAAACTTAAAATCTTTAATCCGCCTTAAAAATAATCATTTTTAATCTATTCGATATATATTCATAACAACACATATTTGAATTAGGAAAAAAATAAATCAATTTTCTCCTTTATATGAATATCACTAGTATTTTATGGTTGGATAAGCAAGGAAGCATCTTCGAATGCAATCATTTGTTTATGGAGTTAATAATTAAATGAATTTGAATTCTTGAAAGTAGTACTAGATAATACATGATAAAGTTAAATAGTTTGAAATGTCTCAAGATAAGAAGATTTTCACTTTGAGAGAGGTAAGTGAAATATAAAAACAAATCATGAAAAGCTAGTTTCGCCTAAAAACTTTGCGATATAAATTATAAACCATATTCCTTGTGTATTTTAACGATCAAGTGGTTTTTTATTAATGGAAAAATAATATATCTACTGATCGAGAAATTCTTGTCTAATAAGTAAATTGGTTTAAGCTTAGACTTCTTATGCTGTCCTATAAATAATTATAATGTGATTTTCAACCAGTAATTATGGAGCTCGTTCCATTTATCAACGAAACTTTAACTTAATAAACAAAATAGAAGTTGTTGCTTCTAGATTTATTTATTTCTATAATTTTCAAACATATAGCACAATACATGCATAATATTCAATTGGCCAAATGATGTTCGGCCTAAAATGCATATATTTATTTATTAGTTGCCTCACATTTTAATATTTTTAATCATTTATTGAATATTATTATATTACTTTGTGCTTAATATTATATTTTTATTATGTAGAATAAAGCGGTGTAAAGATGAGAAATTTGTCGCAAAAATTGGATTGAAATTACAAAAGAAAAAAATGAAGAAAAGAAAAGAAAGAAACAAGAAGTGGGAGACATCATGATGCCTAATCATTGGCTACTTATGGTGTAATGGTTGGGATTTTTTATTTTTTAGCAGCAATTCTCTATGTCGCAACAGTGAATGCGGCAATTTGCGCACTGGCCTGATTTCGGAATCAAAATATTTCCCAATTCACTTTGGATTCAGTTATTTTATTTGGGTTTTTTTCTACACCTATAAATATTTCATAAGCCACAATTTTCACATAACTTTGGATAGCTTGAAACCTTTAGTTCAGAACTTTGGACCTAGAGAGAGCTTGGAATCGCCGTGGAGGCCGTAGTTACAGGGTTTTGTCTTCTCTTCTCTGTAGTATTCGTGTTTATGTATTATTCGGGTGATTTGTTATTTTTCCTCCATGTCTATGTGGAGCTAAACTCTTTAGTTCTAGGGTTTTGGCTCAAACATCAAAGTTGACGTTTGATTATCGTTTATATCTATTGATTTTCATCTTTGGGTTATCTATTTATTCTTGGTCTTAATTGTTTGATTATTTGACGAAATAGTTAGACACTATCTGTGGCGTGTGAATTGAACTAGGGATAGGGAATTTGCATGCGTAATAAGAATTAATAGAGCTTGTTCGATTAATCGTTTTGCCTATAAGGATATGAATATACCCTTTAGCCTTGCTTAGTTGAATACGGAGAAGTAAATGCATTTTTGTTATTTCTGGCGATCACAGGAATATAGACGTTAAAGTAGCATCTACAGGCTTGTGAGCAACTCGGAAGATACTCATAAAGTTAACATCAACCCATCAACTAGTAACCCATAGGTAGAACGATTTGAAGACTCAACTGGATTGTTAGTAGTCATAGCCCTAGATCTATCTCTTCTCTGATAAAAATCTGCTCTTTCTTGGTTAAGTTCATTATTTGTTTTATTTTTTTATTTTTAGTTAGTTTATAAATATAACTTTGGATTCTATTTTTTGTTTAGATAATTAGCATTAGTTTAATTTAGTTGACGGTTAATCATAAGTCTCTGTGAGTACGATATCTGGACTGTAAATCCTATATTATTTGTACGATCGCGTATACTTGCGTGTGCATTTGGGAGCAACACCAAATTAGGTTCCTTCCTTTTCATATCTCCATCAGCATTTGCCAGCTGCAACTTGCAACTATGCTATTTTACGTGTACTTGTTTTTTTTGTTCGTGGTCTTTTTTCCTTTGCATTTAATATTGCAGAACCGTTTATTGTTTAAGTTTTCACTCGCATATTATTAATCATTAATTAGGAGTAGTATGAGACATGAGGACAAGTATGTGGTTCAATAGGGGGTATTGATGCAAGTATATGACTCAGTATACTAGATATACACGTGGATATACAGCCGAGTTAGTTAGGCAGTTAATTTCAGAAAGTTAGTTAGGCTAAGTCCCAAAGTTAGTCACAGCTTAACTGATTGGTTACAAAGGTGCAAGTGATTGTAATGTAGTTAATTAATGATTAGTTCATGATTAGAGATATAAATACAATGTAATGTGTAGAGTTGAAGCATTCATGATAATACAATTTAGTCTGCTGCTCTCTATAGTCTTTTTCTCTCGATTAACTGTTTTTCGGATTCTCTATCCCTGAACTGTTAGCACAACTTCTTCGATTAATCATCCTAGATCTGTAATTTCTCTGTTAACTAGTCGATTGCACTGTAATGGTGCAACATTGACTTGTTGTTGTTGTTCGATTTATATGGGTAAAAGAGGAGTTCAATTGGGAAAGTCTGATATTCTCCAAAAGGGATTTGTGCATTAGATTTCAGTCCACTAGTCTGTTTGTGGGGCACAAAAGACCAATAGTGGCGGCTTGAATAGATTATTGGTGTGGCGGTGCTCCAGTAGTGGAAGAAAAAAAACTCGCAGCCAATAAACGGGTCGGTGGTCCTTTGATATAGATTTGTCTGGAAAAACCTGTCCGACGTTCTTTTTTTTTTTTTTTTTCTCCGATAATCCTTGCTTGTGTAAATAGTGTATAATATATGTATCATTAGTGTGTATACATTATTACACTGATTATACGTTCATTATTCATTTATTATACTCTACTTATACAATAATGATATATTTTATACACATATACTTTAGGGATACATATTCTATACAACAATGATGCAGTTTTTATATGTATGATACATTTTCTACATATATACAGTAGAGATGCATATTCTATACAATAATAATACAGATTCTATAACATGTTGGAATTAGTTGAAAAATGGCTAGAAAATGAAATTATTTTGAAAAAGCTAAAAAATATCTTTTAAGATTCTTGGGCCATCCGGTGTCAATAGTTTCACTCGGATGGTCATTTATGTCTTTTTCCCTTGTATTAACCCAAATATTATAGGGAAAAGAACGCGCGTGCACCCTCAAACCAAAAAAATTACCCTCTGATACTCCAGAAAAAAATCAAAACTATTTACCCGAGATACCCCCAAATTATGATACTAACATGGTATATAAATATAATGAGATGGTATCATGGAAGACTGCTTCAGTCCTTTTCTTAGTCCTCCATGATGTCATCATGGTATATAAATATACTGAGATGATATTATGGATGATCATGTTCATTTATTCAAAAAGATACACTTTTCTCAAAAAAAAACTCTATGATACCATCATCTTATATACATATATTGTGATGGTATCACGGAGGACTGCTTCAGTCCTTGAATGAGACACTCCTCAAAACCATAGTATCATCGTGGCCGACCCGATTTGAAGGTAAGATCAGAACAATATTTTGTACCCACTGTTATGAACTGTATTAGTAGAAAGATGAATTATTCCATCTTCCATATTTGTACCCGTAGCCATTTCTAGCTGCTCGGGTTTGTCTACAACTTCAGCCATATTTGAGGATTTTACTTTATAACCTAAAACAACTAAAAGTTCATCCATTCCAGCATCTTGTGCTTCTTCAAAATCTTAGCTTTACCAGAAGATTGGGTTTCTTCTCAATCGTGATCTATCTTCATTTTTTTGGGAGTATTGGTTATGTGTGACAATTGCTGGATTTTGAGAAGCAATTGGTTTCAAGAAAGCCGGTTGATTTTTTTTATCAATGGGGGAGGAGTTTGAAGGAAAAAGTCCGATTTTTTTGCTTGGTTTTTTGCATCAACTTTCAGGTAATTTCCTCTAGTGAGGAAGAAGGAAATTACTTGAATTCACAGGAGTTACAGTATGAGCTCTAATTAGAACTTGGGTGGGTTTTATATAATTATTATAAATTAAAACATGGCACCAATTAGAAAATGACACATGGCTTTTTTAAACAGTCAACATTTGATCTTTTAGTTTTGAGGGGTATATTTGAACCAAAAATAAATCTTAAAGGTATTTTTAGACCAAAAGGTGTAAAGAGAGTATTTATGAGACTTTTTCAATAGGGTAGGATGTTTATGATCTTTTTCCCATAATTTATTGTTGTAATTTTGTATTATAGAGTCGATTTCAATGTTAAGTGGATACCAATTCACAACCCTCTTTAATACAGGGCATAGGTAGATCCGTAGATGTGCCGCTGCTCAGCCAAATTTCACATTTTGGGATACTTCAACATAGTTGAACTTTCATGGTGAAAATCATAGTTTAACTTTCTTTAATGTAATGTTAATTATCAATGCATGTATAGAAGGATCACTTAATGAAATTGTTAAAAAGAATCACACATTTTATTCAAAGACTTTTTGAAGTTATAATAGTCTTCTAATAATTTAAATAGGCAGAATAATCAAAGACCCTAAATTTGGTACGTCTTATTTTGTTTCTCCCTAAATTATCAGTAATCTTAACTATCCCTTAAACTTAGCTATTTGATAGCCTTTACCCCATAGAAGATACTGTGGAAAAGAGAGCGGCCACTCTATTTTAGGTGTGTGGAGATTGAATTTTTTTTTTAAAAGATTAGCTCTCAAGTACGTACGGTTTCAACGGTTAATCGTAACCTAATCATATACAATGGTTTATTTGTTTTATTTGTTTCGATTGTCTTCTTGCTTCAGTTTAATAGATAATACAAATTTTATCTCAAAATTATATTTTTAATGCAATGACAACTTGTTCCAATTATTTGTTTCAACTGTGTACTTCTTTCTTTCAGACCAATTCGAAAAAAAAAAAAAAAAAAAACTTGGCTTGAACTTCATCGCTTTAGCCAAATAAAATTAGTTTTGTCCAAAATAATGAAGCACCAACTGTGTATTTCCTCTTTAGATGCAATGGCCTTTCTACTGTGTATTTTCTTATTAGGCCAAAATCAATTGAAAAAAACTGTAGAGTTCCATTAAAAGGAGAATTTGAAAAATTATAAATTCTTAAAAGTAAAAAGAAATACTTATTTTTTATTTTTAAAAATGTCACACGGATAAGAAAATTACGTGGCAAACGAATCTCACTCTCTTAGAATGAGATCGTGCGGGGGAAGGGGAAGTTAAAAACTATCAAGAGCCTGTTTGTATTGACTTCTTTTAGGTGCTTTTAAGCCAAAATAATTTTTAAGCACTAATAACTAAATTCATGGAGGTAATTAATACTGATAGTTTAGGAGGAATCTAAACAAAATACGCAAAGCTTAGAAGGGTATTTAGGTATTTATTCTATATATATATATGGTGGTGGTTAGGGATGTTCATGGGTCGGTTTGGGTCGGTTTTTTGTTAGAATCAAAATCAAACCAATCTAGTCAATTTTTTAATTATTAAAACCAAACCAAACCAAACCAAACATAATACATATCCATCGGTTTGGTTGTAGTCGGTTTGCATTGGTTTTTCGGTTTTTAAGAAACTTAATGGTATTTCTCTCATCCATTTTTTTCCTACAACTAGGAAATACTTTTCCATCCATTTTCAACTTATTATCAGTTATTGCCCTTTTATTGTGGGAGCTATATGTTACACCTGGAAAATTTTCGCATCGTTTGCGTCGTAAGTAAAGTAACGTAAGCCGGAGAGGTCATAGAACTCTTATAAGGTTAAGCACGACCTTTAACAAGTATTAAGAGAGTATCTAAGGGTTCCAGGATCAAGCGAAATAAAGGAATTAAGTATGTCAAAATTTTGGGAAAATTTGACAGAATTTCGGAAAGAAAAGGGCAGGGGCATCGTGGTGGTGTTGGGGCTCGTGGTTCGTTGGCAATGGCAGCTTCGCCGAAGAATGAAAGTGACGAGGCTCGGCAGCACTTTGAGAGAAAGAGGGAGACGAAGTGGCGGTGAGTATGGTGGTTCGCAGCTGCTCCTCGCTGGAGCAGTGGGGAGAGGACAACGAAGGAGAAGAGGAAAGGGAAAAATGGGGGGAAGGGCGGCGTTTGAAAGAGGAGTAGTGGTGGCGGCTGTTGGTTGGAGAGGAAGAGGAAGTTGTGGGCAGTGGGGGTTCACGGCTGGTGGTGGAGGTGGTTTAGAGTTCATCGAAGCTCCGGCGTGGAAGGGGTGGCGGCGTTTGAGAAGTGGAGGAGAAGTGTTTAGGATTTTGTTTTAGAAGAGAGAGGGGCCAAATTTGAAAATTAAGTATATGAAAAACTATGAACTCCTCCTCTTACAAAATGGCCCGTTATCCAAAAAATAAAGTGCCACACCCCTTTGTCCCCTTGATGCTACTTTTAATCCTCAGGTTATTATTCAATGGGGTTTTCACCTTTTTAACTAATGTGTAAAAATATATCAACCAATGAATGAAGAATTCAACCTATCACTTCAAATGTCACCTTTTTAAAAGTGATATGACCTTGACTTGATCGAATTTTTGCTCTACATTTAAGAATTAATTGCTTCGATTTTCTTTACACTGACGGACTGTATTAAAATATAGTTAACTAATACATGTATAAATAATAATGTAAGTATAAAATATAAATATTAATGTATAAGATACAAAAATGTATTGCTATAAAATAAAGAAACAATTATTAATTGCACAAAAAATGATAGTATTCGTTGTACATATGAAAAAATAATGATTCTTGAAAAATGATAATAAATTGATAAAACTCCTAAAATGAGGACAATTATCAATAAATCATAAAAAATGTGTAAAAAATATACTTTGTGCTCCAAAATGTTAATTTTAAGCACGGCGAGCCAAAATTAGGTGTCAATAGGGAGTAGAAGAATGAATAAACTAAAGTCTAGATTTTGAGTAGACCCTTTTACCTGTCAGCCAAAATCCCTGTGTATCTTGTTCTTGCTGCTAGCAAAATGATGAACAACTACTTAATTACTCTTTTTATTTTTCAAGAATATGGCAGTTACGAATGCCCCTTTTAATTAGTTAACTAAAAAATCTTAAAAAGTGGAAATCTTGGTTGAGTAAAACTGGAAAGTTTGGAACTTTAAGATTCCCAGTGAAATTGACGAACTAAGTTTCTCTTTGCAGTTTAGGAAATGCCCCAAATAATTCTTTTATTCATAAGTTAATTAGAAAGTGAAGATGTTGGTTTTGTTAAAATGGAAAGTTTGAAACTTGGCAAATAAAAAATCCAGAAAAATTTAGATTAAGAGGAGACAAGAAAGAAGGACGACTCTTACAAGCACGTGAATATTTAAGTTGTTCTAACAAAGAGGACAGCCAAAAAAAAAAAAAAAAATTGTTCCTAACTTAAATTAAATTGAGAAACAGGGAATTTTTCACGTTCACTTGGATAGTACGCCAATCATAAGGAAGACTAAGAGAGTTTGTGATTTGGCCAAAGCAAAGAATAAAGCGTGTTTGGAATAATTTGAAGTCTTTATCTTTATTACAATTATTTCAGTTACAATAACAAACATTCTGCAACTTGCGTCAAAAATATCCAATAATTGTCTCACTTTTTTGTTTTTGTTATTGTTTTTTGTATTTTAGGAATTGAAAGGGAGTTGTGATCACATTTTGTTGAAAATAAATGAATGGATAATGGAATAATTTTGTTGTGGGGGTGAGTTGCAGTCTCGGAGCTATAATTGAAGTTACGAATTTAGCAGAACTCAATAACTTTTATCTAGATTTTGTATTTGTATTAAAATGTCTACTTAATATGTATAAATAATTTATTCAAGTTCAGTGTAAAATCTTTAATCCACCTCTTGGGGATTGACTCTTAGTACTATCCAATCTCATCTTGTTTAACACCATTTGAATCATGAGTTAAAAAAAAAAAATCCACTTATCTATTACGATATATACACAACAACACCCACATTTGCATTAGGAAAAGAAATTCAACGTTCTCCTTAATACGGATATCACTAGTATTTTATGGTTGTATAGGCAAGGACACATCTTTGAATGTAAGCGTTTATTTATGGAATTTCGATAATTAAATAAATTTGAATTTCTGAAAGTTGCACTAGATAATACACGATAAAGTTAAATTGATTGAAATAGAAGATTGTCAATTGAGAGAGGTAAATAAAATATAAAAAAAATCACCAAAACTTGGTTTCGCCTAATAAACTTTGCAATAGGGATTATTAACCTTATTCCTCATATATTTTAACGACCAAGTTGTTTCTCATTAATGAAAAATCAACTTGTCTATTGATCAAGTAATTCCTGTCTTGTTAGATAATGTGTAAATTGGTTTAAGCTTAGACTTCTTATGCTGTCCTCAGGGGCGGAGCTACCTGGTCCCGAGGGGTGTCAAGCGACACCCCTTCGCGGGAAAATTACGTTGTATGGGTATGTGAAATTCTGATTTTATACATATATGTATTACTATTGACACCTCTTGTAATAAGTTGAGAGCTTAGCCAAGTGGTTGAGAGGTGTCAAAGGTTTACGCTAACAAGGTTGCGTGTTCGATCCCAGTTGGCGACATGCTTATTTTTTTTGACTTCAGTCATTGACCTTTTTAAAAAAATAAAAATAAAAAAAAATTGACACTCCTTAATAAAATTCCTGGCTCCGCCACTGACTGTCCTATAATGTGATTTACAACCACTAATTATAGAGGTTGTTCCATTAACAAAATAAAAGTTGTTGTTTCCAATAAATCTTTATTTATTCCTATAATTTTAAGACATATAGCGCAATATAGGCATAATATTTAATTAGCTAAATTAGGTTGCTTCTCTTTCATATCTCCATCAGCATTTGCAAGCTGCAACTGCTCTTTTACGTGTTTGACTTGTGTTTTTGTTTTTGGTTCTTGTTAATTATTTATTCTTTGCACTCAATATTGCAGAATCCTTTATTGTTTTCAGTTTTCACTCGCATTAATCATATATTAGGAGTGGTATGAAAAAGTATTTTATTGTTAAACTTTAAGAACTTGAAATTTTTCATTCTAATTTATATTTTGCAACAAATCGGAATAGAGGCCAAAATATGATTAATTTAGAAATACTAGTAACAGAATTACCCATAACACGATTGGTAACTGTTCAGATGCAATTTCTCCGGGAAAAAAAAAGAAGAAAAATATTTGATGTCATTAAAATAAGGTCTCGTTTTTTTTGCATATTTTAGACAATTAAACTGTTATATGCATAATTTTTTAAAGTTAGGTTCTTATGTACGGGGATCGAAACTTCCAAGAAATTTCTGATTTATAATCATTTCAAATTTGCTACTAATAATTCCAACTCGAAAGAAAACGGTTTCACCGTAGCCGAAAATATAACTCTTGCCAATCATTAGCTGCCACGTGTTTCTAAATATTCCTAGTTCTAATATTAAAAGAAACAAATGAAGTCATATATGAGTCAAAATTTCACATTCGCCATTATAAATCATCCGTTTCAATTCATTAATATAAGAGCAAATGTGGGGACTTTTGTAGTCCTCACAATAATTTCCCAATTTTTTAAAAACTTTTTAATTAATTACTTTTTAACCTAATCTTATTTATTTAAGTCAATTTTTTTTGTTTTTTGTTTTTAAGGTCTACTTTTCAAAAGCTATCGAACCTGGTGACTTTTGTAGTCCTCACAATAATTTCCAATTTTTTTAAACTTTTTAATTAATTACTTTTAGGTCCTAATCTTATTTACTTAAGTCAATTTTTTTGTTTTTTGTTTTTAAGGTCTACTTTTGAAAAGCTATCGAACCTCCTACCTCATTTTTCATGTTCTTTGGTTTTCTGGTTGGTGTTCGATATCCACATTTGAGCCCAATTAATCCAGATAATTCGCACTGTATCGCGCCTATTCGGGGGGGAGCGCTTCCTCCAAAGATTTTTTCATATCCATGTTCGAACCCCTAATCCCTAATTAAGAGAGGAGCAGCTACATCCGTTGCACAAGTTAAATTATGTATTTGTCTTAAAAGTTCATTAACTATGTATAGATTATTTATTTAGAACTAAATAACTTCAGAAAATTAGGATACATAAATTATAAATGTCAAATTCTGGCTCCACATTTGATTTGAAGTAAATAATTTCATCAAAATGGAAGTTAAAATATTAAAGGAGTGGAATGAAAATTTTGCTTTCATATAACTACCCACTTGTGAGACTACAATGGGTATATGGTTGTTGTTGTATACTTGTACTAACACAAATTATATTTCTTTAGTTAAAATATCTACTTTTATATCTTGAGTTTGGGCCCGGGCCGAACCCCTAATTCCTAATTAAGAGAGGAGCAGCTCCATCCGCTGCACAAGTTAAATTATGTATTTGTCTTAAAAATTCATTGACTATGTATAGATTATTTATTTAGAACTAAATAGCTTCAGAAAATTAGGATACATAAGTTATAAATGTCAAATTATGGCTCCACATTTGATTTGAAGTAAATAATTTCATCAAAATGGAAGTTAAAATATTAAAGGAGTGGAATGAAAATTTTGCTTTCATATAACTACCCACTTGTGAGACTACAATGGGTATATGGTTGTTGTTGTTGTACACTTGTACTAGCACAAATTATAATTCTTTAGTTAAAATATCTACTTTTATATCTTGAGTTTGGGCCCGGGTTTAGCACGGGCCTCACATCACTAGTGTATATATATATATATATATATATATATATATACTAGATGGCCTGCAGCACGGGCCCAACACTTCGGATTATATTGTATCTATGTATATATAGTTGTGTTTAGATAGTGATAATATATATATATATACACTATGTTCAAAATACGATTAATATAACATTGTAGTTTGTGCTCCGTATCTAAAAGTTTATTATATTCGTGTTTGCAATGAAGATTTATTAATACTTTTAAAAGAGAAGACTTGTTTAAAAGAAAACTATTTTTCTCTCTTTGAGATAAAATAATTGCAATATTTAAGCATTGGTTGATACTTTCAATTTTAATTCGATTAATTTAAAGGTGTAAAATACTTATTATTTTTTATCAAATTTTGATTTGGATAATTCTAATTCAAATTATTAAATTAATTTTACATGTTTAAAATGAAACAAAGTAGAAATTGATTTTCTATTTAAACGAAGAAATGCTATTTTCTAATTTTTGGTAAATATTCTCGGTTTAGCTCATTTTACTTGGCTTGCTGTCTTTTGCATGGTTTTTTAAGGAAACGTGAATTAGAATTATAATTTGACTAATTTACCTTATTCATTAGTTGATCTTCATTTGATATTAATCTCTTTTCACATTTACTAGAGTAAGAATAAAAATAAAAAAGTAATTAAATTGTATCTTATATTTTAAATATATATATTTTAAGTATATTTATTTTAGTAAACATAACAAATAAATGACACGGCGGAATAGCAAATACAACAATTAAATATTTTGAAGAAAAGTAATAATATGGGGTCCATGTTTTTTGCTGTGCAATAATTTCATTTGCTCCCACTAATGGGTTAATATGCATGTGGTAATGAATCCACTATTATTGACTTGATGGGGATACTTTGAGAATTACATGAATATTGTTTGATTTTTTAATATATGGGGTGCACGTTTTTTTTTTTTTGACGTTGCCTTTTTTTTTAATATGGGGTCCACTTTTTTTTTCATGAGTTTGGAGAAGGTGGAGTCCACTTTGTTTTCATGAGTTTAGAGAGGGTAGGGTGCCCTTTTTTTTTTTTTTCTTTTAAGAGTGACTGACGATGAAGCATGGGTAAACTGATGCTTCTATATAGTAGAAAAATAGAAATATAATAAAGTATTTCTATCTACTTTTTAGAAGAGTTGGTAATATAAAATATAAAATGTCATTTTTTTGCCCTTAAATAAAAAAGTGGGTGGGACCACAAAGGATTTTTTGCCCTTAAATAAAAAAGTGGGACTGAACACGGATGACGATCTTACTTCTATAAACCGGCTCTTCTATACAGTAGTAATAGTAAAGTAATACATATATTATGTTCAAAACACGATTAATATAACATTGTATTTTGTGCTCTGTATCCAAAACTTTATTATATTAGTGTTTGGTACGAATACAAAGTTGGCAAAAATTTATTAATACTTTTTAAAAGAGAAGGCTTATTTAAAAGGAAAATATTTTCTCTTTTTGAGATAAAACAATAGCAATATTTAAGCATCAGTTGATACTTTGAATTTTGATTCGATTAATTTAAAGGTATAAAATATTATATTGTTAGTGTATGTAGATTGGGACTAAATAATACCTATGATTTTTATTTTTATAAAATTTTGATTTGGATAATTCTAATTCAAATTATTATATTAATTTTACATGTTTAATATATAAGTATTTTAAGTATGTTGCTGTACAATAATTTCATTTGCTCCCACTAATGGGTTGATACGCATGTGACAATGAATCCATCATTATTGATTTAATGAGATACTTTGAAAATTATATGAATATTGTTTGATTTTTTAATATAGGATGATTTTTTTTACATTGTTTGTTTTTTTAATATGAGATTCACTTTTTTTGTAATATTGCTTGATTTTGTTAATATGGGGTCCACTTTTTTTTTCCCGTGAGTTTGGAGGTGGTGGGTTCCACTTTTTTTTTATTTTTTATTATATATTGGTTGGTGTTTAATATGTGACTCACACTTTTTTTTTAGACATTGTTTGTTTTTTTAATATGGGATTCACTTTTTTTTTTTAAATATTGCTTGATTTTGTTAATATGGGGTTCACTTTTTTTTCCCGTGATTTTGTGAATATTGTTTGGTTGGTGTTTAATATGGGGCCCACAATTTTTTTTCTTCGTATCTAAAACTTTATTATATTAGTGTTTGCTACGAATACAAAGTCTGCACCACAATTGTTTTTCTTCATATCTAAAACTTTATTATATTAGTGTTTGCTACGAATACAAAGTCTGCACTTTTTTTTTGACATTGTTTGTTTTTTTAATATGGGATTCACTTTTTTTTTTATATTGTTTGATTTTGTCAATATGAGATACTATGTTCAAAACACGATTAATATAACATTATAGTTTGTGCTTCGTATCTAAAACTTTATTATATTAGTGTTTGCTACGAATACAAAGTCTGCACGTTTTTTTTTTGACATTTGTTATTTTTTAATATGGGATTCACTTTTTTATTTTTTTATATTGCTTAATTTTGTTAATATGGGGTCCACTTTTTCCCCCCGTGAGTTTGGAGATGGTGGGTTCCACTTTTTTTACTTTTTTTTTAATATTGGTTGGTGTTTTTTTTTTTTTTTAATATTGGTTGGTATTTAATATGAGGACTACACTTTTTTTTTTTAATATTGGTTGGTGTTTAATATAGGGAATATGGGATTCACTTTTTTATTTTTTTATATTTTTTTATATTGCTTGATTTTGTCAATATGGGATAGTATGTTCAAAACACGATTTATATAACATTGTAGTTTGTGCTCCATATCTAAAACTTTATTATATTAGTGTTTGCTACGAATACAAAGTCTGCACGTTTTTTTTTATTGTTTGTTTTTTAAATATGGGATTCACTTTTTTTTTTATATTGCTTGATTTTGTTAATATGGGGTCCACTTTTTGTTTCCGTGAGTTTAGAGATGGTGGGTTTCACTTTTTTTACTTTTTAATATGGGTTGGTGTTTTTATTTTTTAATATTAGTTGG